>NC_061489.1:16377136-16395444 GCF_022539355.2 Hippoglossus stenolepis | reverse complement strand
CAGTGCCTTGCATAAGTATTCACCCCCTTGGACTTTTTCCCATTATGTACTGTTACTAACTGGAATTCAAATAGACTTATATAAACTTTTTCCGTTTGATCAACAAAACATGCATAGTACTTTGGAGGTGCAAAATAAATTTTATTGTGACACAAACAATAATGAGACAAAAAAGTTGACATCTGTTGGGTGCATAAGTATTCACCCCCTGTGTCAATACTTGGTAGAACCCCTTCGCTGCAATTACAGCTGCAAGTCTTTTGGGGTATGTCTCTACCAGCTTTGCACATCTAGAGATGGAAAGGTTTGTCCATTCTTCTTGGCAAAAAAGATGAAGCTCAGTCAGATTGGATGGAGACCGTCTGTGAACCGCAATCTTCAAGTCTTGCCATAGATTCTCTATTGGATTGAGGTCTGGGCTTTGACTGGGCCATTTTAAGACATTAACATTCTTTAATCCAAACCATTCCTTTGTAGCTCTGGCTGTATGTTTAGGGTCATTGTCCTGCTGGAAGATGAACCTCCGCCCCAGTCTCAAGTCTTTGCAGACTGCATCAGATTTTCTTCAAGGATTTCCTGTATTTGGCTCCATCCATCTTTCCCTCTATTCTGACCAGTTTCCTGTACCTGCTGAAGAGAAGCATCCCCACAGCATGATGCTACCACCACCATATTTCACTGTTGGGATGGTGTGCTCAGGGTGATGGGCAGTGTTGGGTTTCGCCACACATAGCTTTTGCATTGAGGCCAAAAGTTCAATTTTGGTCTCATCTGACCAGAGCACCTTCTTCCACATGTTTGCTGTGTCTCCCACATGGCTTCTGGCAAACTCCAAACGGGATTTTTTATGGATCCCTTTCAACAATGGCTTTCTTCTTGCCACTCTTCCATAAAGGCCAGATTTGTGGAGTAGACGACTAATAGTTGTCCTGTGGACAGATTCTCCCACCTCAGCTGTGGATCTCTGCAACTCCTCCAGAGTAACCATGGGCCTCCTGGTTGCTTCTCTGATTAATTTTCTCCTTGTCCGACTCTTCAGTTTGGGTGGACGGCCTCCTCTTGGTAGGTTTGAGGTTGTGCCATATTCTTTCCATTTTCTTATGATGGATTTTATGGTGCTCAGAGAGATGTTCAAAGCTCTGGATTTTTTTATAACCTAACCCTGCTTCATATTTCTCCACAACTTTATCCCTGACCTGTTTGGTGAGCTCCTTGGTCTTCATGATGCTGTTTGTTCAGTAATGATCTCCAACAAACTCTGAGTCCGTCACAGAACAGGTGTATTTATACTGAGATTAAATTGCAGACAGGTGGACCCTATTTACTAATTATGTGACTTGCAAATATGACTTGTGAATGCAATTGGTCGCACCAGATCTTTGTTAGGGTTTCACAGTAAAGGGGTGAATACATATGCACTCAACACTTTTCAGATTTTTATTTGTAAATAATTGTGAAATCCATGTAATATTTCCCCACTTCCAAATGATGCACTATTTTGTGTTGGTCCATTACATAAACTCACGATGAAATAAATTTTAATCTGTGGTTATACCATGACAAAATGTAGAAAAGTCCAAAGGGGGTGAATACTTATGCAAGGCACTGTATATACTGCTACTATAGCCCTATATATATGCGGCAGTAAGTTAAAATGGCATAGCACAATTGTTATTACTCAGAGTCAATAACACTAAAAATAGGGTTGATTGTGTTTCTATAAATTATATATATTTCATAATGGTTGTTTTCTCCTGATGGCAGCAACATCTCTTATTACTTATTTTTTTAATCCACAGTCATCTGCACTGACCATGCTTCAGTCAAAGCAAAGCAGAACGTATTAAGTAACAGAAAACACAACTGACAAAAATGTATCCCTTGCAACTGATCATCTGTTATTTTATTGTTTTGTGATTTATATTCAGAATTTACACATGGACCACCGGCTACTTAGCCCATGTGCCAGATGGCAAACCAGTCGTTCCACCATGCTTCAGTTCGTGGAAAGTGAAAGACGGATAGTTCCGTTACACTCAATTTGGGCCGCACAGCACCAATCCAAAGAGAGGTGAGTGGGAGTCAGGGAAGGAGAAATTGGATTGTGGAGACGGCGAGTATCAAAAGTAACAAGAGATGTATTTCAACACTTGAAAGCTGTAGAAGGAGTGAAGAGAGAAATGAGAGAGGAAGCCCTCAGAGCAACCCCAGGCCATCGAAAGAAGACATAAGAGAGAGCGAGAGAGAGGCTGCACGGTGCAATGATCTAACAGAGAGTGGGACAGGTAGCGCTGGGATAAGTGGCCTCTATTGACTAGCAGGAGATTGACAGTTGCGTAAGGAGAAATGGAGAACGGACAGGCGATATAGAGAGAAATAAATAGGCTCTCAGGGGAATCAGCGAAATGACGAAAGCAGAATCACAGAGAGAGGGATCGGTTATGGAAGGAAGAAACACACGGGGATAGAAGGAGAGTAAAATAAATGAAGGAAGGGCCGGAGCTTCCTGAGGTTTGTGTTTGAAGAAGGGCAACACGCCACAGATCCACTTCAGCCAGAGGAGGAATGATATTTAGAAGGTGAAGGCAGATAATGTTTGGCCGTCGGGATCGTGCTTCTTCTTTCAGACCTGCGGAAATGAAGAACACTCCGAAATGTTATCTTCCTACACTTGCCAGAAGGGTTGTTGCACACACACACACACACACACACACACACACACACACACACACACACACACACACACACACACACGTGTACAGTTCGTCTTGTGATTAAAGTAATGTCAGCTTTGATAGCCAGCCAGGTAATGTTGTTATTTGTTATTTTACCTGGACTTCTGACATTATTTAACAGCGGCCAAAAACCTTAGTCGTGGATCAGAGTTGGTTCCTGCCAGTGTCCTTGTTGATGTGCACACCTCAGGGCACACATTCTCTGCTCGTTCTGCAAATCAGAAACAATAAAATGAAAGAATTATTTTCGGATTGCACATATTTGTTTTTAATTTTAAGATTAAAATCTTGAATTTTTGCTTTTTGCTTTTTGCAGAACATGTAAAAACAGGCTTATATCTGAGCTGAGTCTGGTGCTGTGGTCTGCTCCCTCCGATCCAAACATCCTTGAAGAATATTAACACTCGATTTAGTTTGACAAGAATTGCTGACCTCAGGGTTTCTCAGTAGGATCAAGAGAACATTGCTTTTGCTTCCAGCCTTGTTACGACCTTCCTAACTTCCTTATGAAGACAAAAAAAAAGCGAGTGTGAACAACTGTATATTTAACAGTTCTGGAAAATGTTTTGGCCTTTTGTTTACTTATTACAAAATATGATCCTAGTTCTATTTCCTGCTACATTCAAAGACACCATTTGGAAATGCGGGAACTTTCCTGTAATCCTCAGGATGCCCTCCAATCCAGGACGATGGCTGGATTCTCTTTGTTTTGTTAATTTCACCCAGCGTATTCCTGCTGAGGTCACTTTAATGTGTCACACACAAAACAGACATAATATCTCTCTCTCCTCCTCTCCTCCTCTCTGTCTTTTATTTCTCTTTCTATATCATGTGGCTCCTCTATTTTCTTCCCTCCTCTCTGTTTCCGGCTGTTTATCAACAGTTTCAGTGACAGTGTGAGTGATGTTTGCCATGTTTTCTATCCCGTGTGTGTGTGTGTGTGTGTGTGTGTGTGTGTGTGTGTGTGTGTGTGTGCGCTACACAGTCAGAATATAGGGATAATATGTGACCTTTACCACAAAGAGTGTTGTGTGTTTGTGGTCTGCAGTGACACTGAGACTGGCGGGCTGAGTTGGATTTATGCATTTAGAGCTTCCATAAAAGTCAAAGATTTCAATCACCAGTCAGTCGACCAAGATTTTTAAGTCAAGCATGTTTTGTGATGTTTTCACCCCTGTCTGTTTGCTTATTGGTTGGTTTGTTTTGGTGCAAGATTACACAAAAGCACCTAAACTTGGTAGGAGGATACCAAAGGTCAAGGAAGAGCCCATGTGATTTTTGTGTGGATCTGGATCAGGAGGCGGATTTTCAATTTCTTTTCACATCGCTTTTCTCAACATTCCCAGAGAACAATTTATGGATGGGAAAACAATTCTGCCAAATTTGGTGTAGATTGATTAAATTTAAGGAGACTGTTGGGCCTTGGCAGAGGTATGAATTCTTCTGAGTCCGTCTAGTCTTTGTATTCTTCATTTTGCTCTTTGGTGCCAAAAAAGCTAGCTGTAGAGTGAGAAGTCCTCGCTTACATGCTGCTCTTTGGGGTAAAATCATTCCACTACACCTTATTGTCCTGTTCGCTCTGTGAAAGGCTCAGTCAGTTGCTGAAGTGTGATAAATCTGACACAGCAATTTAAGGCAATTTAGTATCTGGCTTTTGTTCAAAGATTGCCGCTCATTGTTAAGGTATTTAGCATGCACCCTGAACATCCCACCAGACCCCTTTCCAAAATCTACCAGTTAAATAAAGTGCTTCTTGACAGAAAATGGGAATGTGTAGAGCACATATCTCAGCCAAGGCCCAAAAGTCCCTTTAAACTCAATTCTGTCTCAAGATATACATTTTTAAATCAAGATCCTTGAATTATCCTTGAACTATTAAAAATCCTGGATATTCCCTCTTGTCCAGACCTCCGTCAAAATCGAATTGGCCAATGCATCTTTCCACCGAGCTTTGTGGAAGTTCATACATTATTTTGTGCATTCCTACAAACCAACAGACAGTAGAGAAAACAAAACCTTCTCAGTGGAATTAAAAGCAGTGGAATATTCGTGCTCCATAGCCACATTACAGAATTGTCTTGACAATCCTTTTCCAGTTAATAGCTCCTCCTTTTCTTTTGAGAGCTGTTCAGGGAGCTGAAAATGATCCTGAGCTGTTTTGTGTAATCTCATCATGATCTAACACAACTTAGCTTTTCCATCACGTCACATCCTAACAGCATTTTACTCTAAATGCTCCTAAAATGTTCACTTTTATAACTCTGTGTTCTTGCCTTTGTGTCTCATCCCTTTAGTGTTTCGACACGGCGTCCTGCCCGTATGCAAAGCTTCACTGCTGGATGTTCGGCAAGCCGGAGATTAACTTTGACCTCCAGCCGGACCAATCAGAGCTGAGTGCCATACGCCCAGACTCCCTCAAGGACAAGCAAGCTCTCCAGCAAGACGAGGTACTGCATCCAGGAGCCCGAGGGCGAGGAGGAGTGGAGAGATCAAGGGAGGAAAGAGTCGAGCAAAGAAGGGAACGATAAACGAACACCAGAGCTGTGTTGTTGCCTCAAGCAGCCGGAAAGAGGGAGGCTAAAATGAAATATGAAGGCTGTGGAGTTAATGCAAGTTCAGGTCGAACTGATGGAAATGTGAGTAGTGCTCCAGTCTTTAGAATATTTAGGTCCAATGCTGCACTGAAATATATACGAGATAAGCAGAGACAGGGAGTGTGAGGAAAAACAAGTAAAGGAGAAGTGACATTATTCTGGGAGATGTTGATGGAGGTAGAGGAGGAAACACTAAACAGCTGCTTGAAATCGATGAAAGGAGTAAATGACCTGACCTTGTGTGTTGTTTAATCCTGGTTTTTGTCCTGTCAAGATCAGACGAGTGGGAGTCAGCCTGAGGGGCTCTGGAAAAACTTCAGAGGTCGATGAGTTTGAGTGACAGCTGTCACACACTAAAATACTTTCACAGACACCATATTGGAATAACGTTTTTATTATTCTTACAGCTAAAAAAGCCCAAAAGTAATATAACTGACTAAAACATACACGTCTGGCTCACATGTTGTTCAACCTGGTTGGTTCAACACACATTTATAATTCATATATTCATGTGTGTCTGTGTGTGTTTTCCAGGCATTGCACATGTTGTGGGGACATAAATCTGTTTACACAGTTACATCATGAGGATTTTTCTTCCTCATGGGGACAAAAAGCAAACACTTGTAACATAAATTACCAGGAAATCATTCTACATCTCTCGTGTGTGTGTGTGTGTGTGTGTGTGTGTGTGTGTGTGTGTGTGTGTGTGTGTGTGTGTGTGTGTGTGTGTGTGTGTGTGTGTGTGTGTGTGTGTGTGTGTGTGTGTGCGCTACACAGTCAGAATATAGGGGATAATATGTGACCTTTACCACAAAGAAGAAAAGACCATATATCCAAGAATAATACACAGTGTCTTAATTTTATTCAATTTGTTTCGATCTTTCACCTTCTTTTATTTACCATTCCCTTTCTTCTCCGCTTCACTTCTATCCCCTGTTGTGTTTACCTTCCTTCCTCTTTCTAGCAACAGTGGCCATAGTGTGAGCGCAGACGAATACGGCGAGGAGACTGTCCACAAAGCAGCTTTTTACGCAGTCTGGAAAGGTTTTGCTTTGTTCTCTTCTTTTCGCTACATTGGCTCCCATTTGTCTGGCCGTCTTTCAGAGTTAGCACTTTGATCCAGTTTGACGACTGCGTGATTGTCTTTTCTCTGGCTGTGTATTCTCGGTTGCCGGAGACAGCCTGCAGAGCTCTTCAATATTGAAATATTGGCAACATCACAGAAACGAGTGCAGTCTCCGGGAGACACGACGCCTACCCCAACGAAGGAGACGCGTACATAACGATTAGCTGCAGAATATCGTGACTATTTAAACTCTTATTATCGTTATCTCTCACACTGTTACGAATGGGGTTTGACAAAAAGATTTTTCATGATCAGTGTTGACCAACGTATTCAAGATTGAGATGTCAAAAAGACGAGGGAAATCTTACAAATATCTTCACATCCATTATTTTCTTAGCCACATCCTAACAGAAGTAGCAGGGAATTTTTTCATTTTAATCAGTTTGCACCATTTTTGCCACCATCAGCAGCAGCTCCACTGCCAAGGGTCTCAAATAGCTGATGCTCAAGATAAGACCATTTCCATTTGTCGACTCTTTGATGCCACACTCCAACATCCTGTTCGATTTAGAGACACATCAACCAGTCCGCTTTAAATTTAATCAAGCTGCACCACATTTTATCGACATCACTCCCCTTAAATATGCCTAAAAATGTTTTCATCAAGATCCATGAATTATTCCGGGGAAAACTGTGAAAATATTAAAAAATCTGTCAAGGTTAAAGAAAGTCATAAAACAAAATCCTGCCCCCTGATCCAGATTAGTACCAGAATTAAATGGATTCTTTCCTGAGCCACATTCTTCTACCAGGTTCTAATCCTCCCTACACAAAACAAGGCAACCAGCAAACAAATGAATGGATTCAAAAAACAAAATGTCCTTGGTGGAGGTAAAAAGATCTAAAAGCTGTATTATGGGATATTCAAGAGGACTGTAAAACATCCATCCGTCGAACATTAAAGACTTTTCTTTGACATTGGGCAACGCTGTCAGTTTACATGTAATTTCAAATCTGAACCTAACATGACCCGAGTGTTTTTTAATGCTGCCATGATTCTTCTTGTTAGTGGTTGCATTATTATGAGCCTGTTATTTCCTGTACACACACTGTGATCTCTCAAGGCCGTCAGTAATTAAAACGAAATCTTATCATTGTCTTTGACCGTTTCTAAATCTTGGCAATGCTGTGTCCCCCTTAAGAGACACACGCAGAGGGGACACAGCAGAAAAGGCTCTTATCTCTTGGCTCTGAAAAGGAGGACACACAGAAACAGCTGATAGCCACAGAGAACAAACAAGACAAGTGTCTCCGTCTTCCAAACCCCAGCGAGTGACCTCTTTATATGAATTAAAGTTTGATTTGAAGGTCAGGTCCCGTCAAGTTAACTTATTAAACACTGTAAAAGAGTGAGAGTTAGTTGCTCAGCAGATTAACTGATTTCATGCAATCCTTTATTAAAAGCTCATTTACAGGTGTAAAAGACTGGTTGTAAATTGTAGATTGAAGAAATATGACGTAACACGGGGTATTGTTACTAAAACTATCAATGACAACAACGGCCAACAGTGGGAATGTGTGTGAAACCACAGGTAGAAATGGCAGGTAATTTTGCCTCACCTCACCTCACCTCACCTCACCGCACGTCTGGAAGTTGCTATTAAATTTATTGGCCGTCACCAGCAGAGAAGCCACTTGAGTCGGGTGTGCCGCTTCTAATTCGCTTTATTTTGAACAAGAGAAATTTCAGTAATTATACGGGATTGCAGGCACAGCCCCCGGCAGCTCTAACAGGCAATGTGTTAATGAGCACGGCCTAATGTGAATAGCTTCGTTTTTACTGGTCGTATGTTGAAACACAAATGGTCCACACACACTCATGCAAGTGACCCTGTTGTGGTTTTATCCGCCACTGAGGTGGTTGAGTGTAAGTGTGTGGGTGGGAGTTCTTGCCTCAGGGGAAACTGGTAGGTGTCTGATACATGCAGTTGCAGCAAAGATGAGCCTGAGAGCGTGTGCGCGTGTGTTTTTCTGTGTTTTTGTGTGTCTGTATGTGTGTGTGTTTGGAGAGGCCAATTGGATGACCTCTGCTCATTTTAATGTATCTTTCCTGCATCGTGATTAGACTGGTACGTATATTTAAACATACCTGCAGGAAAATACTGCTATCCTCGGTTAAAATGTTCTGCCTCTGATGAGCACCTGCAGTGGACTAGAGAGTAGGTGTGGTTGAATATTTTAATAACTAGCTCTGGCAGCACTAAGACATACTCCCAGAAACGCCAGTATGAGCTATACATGTAAATTATATTCTGGGCTAAATTGATTCAAGATTATAACAATTTACTCAGCCTTGCAGTAACAAGCTATGGCACTGCAGCGGGAGAAATCCTTCCAAACACCACAAGGTCGAAATTACTCTACTACTAGTTGAAGTTCTGCATTTCAAATTTTACTCAAACCAGTAAATGCATAATTATCAGCAATAAAAAATATACTTTGAAATATCTCAAGCAGGAGTTTTCATTTTTAAGTATATCTGCATAAATTCTAAGACATGTAAGCAGCTATTTGAGTTTGCTTTACAATAGTTTAGATTTATGCAATCCATAAACACACATCATATTTTACACATACATTGTGTTTAAAATGTGATGTTGTAGCAAGCATGTTGTAAACAGTACGCCTTACTTCGTATGAATCTGCAAAACAGCAAAGATCAAATTGTTCACCATCTCTTGTGATGGTCACATTGATATCAGTCATTTTCCCCAAATGATGTTCATCTTTTATAGTGAACTGAATGTATTTTCCATTACTCTATTCACTAACGGCTGAATTCAAAAATAACCTTTACTGTTTTACGGATAAATAGACATTTAGACATAATACACCTCACAAAGGTGTAATTTCATTGCAGCACTGTAGAATTGGATTACATTATATTCTGTGGGCTACAGGTGCTCATTTGTTCAACATGTGGTGTGTGCCCGAATGAAAATGTTTCAGTACCACGGAGAGAGCTCATCAGTGTGTGGACCTGTGGCTCCAGACGTGGCTGCATACATAATTCACCTCACTATCGTGTCGACATGGGTAGACTGCAGGATTTTCATTATTTTTGCACCAAAGCATCGAATTTTATAAAAGTTTTACCAGGGCCGCCCATTTGACAAGATGTGCTCAGTGCACTTAGATATTTAATGGGGTCGTGCAATGCTGTAATTCCTGTAGGTATAAAGAGATACAAGTTGTGGAGGATGGAATCAGGTGGGCCAAACAGCAATAGGCTACTTATATATAATTTACTGTGCTTTTCTTTAGAGAGAGAAATTATTTACAAATACAAACATGGTTCAGTTTTGCTGGGCACCCATTTCATCCCTTTAGTGGCCCCACCAGAATCATGCATGAAAATCCGCTTGCAGTTATTGAATATGTTGCTGTATGTACCATGAAATCAGCTTCAGGGATTATACAATTCCATATTATCAATAATATATTCAATTCTTATAATATGTTCATAAGGATATTTGTATCCGTTTTATTGTGGACATTATTTCCATATTGTTCTGTGCTGATAAAATACAGATGGTACAAATGCATTCATCTTTGGTCATTTGATTTTGAAGTTATTGTTTCTTCCTCTTCACGTTCAGATGGCCATCAATAAAAATCAATTAAAATAAAGAAAGCGAAAAACTGATGCCTGTGGCCCGGTAAACAACACGACCAATTTAGTGGCGTTCCAAGTCCAAGTGGCGTACCTGTCTCTGGCTTAACTTTGACGACAGGGCCGATAGAAGGAGGAGGGATGTACCTTTCTCAGTATTACCAACCCCAGCTTTAAGGACTGTGTGTCCCCGCTGAGTTTAATGTAGGTAATTAACCCCATAAACTTCAGGCTTAAGTCGAGTAGAGTGGGGAGAGTCTTATCATGGGTCCCTGCTGTGCTGTGAGCAGCGCTGTGACCTGGGTCAACCTGCCCCTGCTCATGTGTTAGCTCTAAGAATAGGTTGCCTGCCACCAACCAGAGAAGCTGGTACTGCTCTCAGCTCAACTTTTCTTTTTGTGCAATGTCATCATCAATGTTCGTCTGTGAGAGAAGAGTGTTTCTGCTCATTTCAGATTGAAGATACTCCAGACAAGTCTCTTGCAGCTGCAGTCTTGTTTTTGAATGGGCCCTTCTGAGAGAGTGTCTGTTGTCAGATTCTCTGTGTGGCAGAGAAAACGTGTGGTTGCTGATCAAGTAGAGCTGAGCTCTGCAGTTGGCGTTTCTTCCTCTGCTTTTTGTTCTCAACAGGCCCGTCCTTTATTTCCTCCTCTCACTGTGTCTCGTCATGCTGATAAAAAGGTCTCCCAGTTTTTCATATTCGTCATAGTGCCACAAAACAACATTTATGAAAAGAAACAGGATTATGCATTTGTTTGTGTTTTGTCTCTGCAAAGTTTGTATCTGGAATTGTGGTTTCCTCCCTTGAGAAAAAGTGTCCGTCGATGCTGAATCTCATGTTTTCTTGTCTGTTTTTGCAAACTTGGGACCGGGAGTCACTCTCGTATCTTCTGGGTTTTACTTTGTTTAAACTTTTTCTGACAGCCTTCTCGTCCCTTGGGTTTATAAAACCATTAAGTCAGAACACACACACACGCACACACAAACGCTGGTGGCAAGAAAGATTCGGTTCAGTATCACTCTTTGTTATCTCTTTCCTGATTCCTTGTCTTTTTCCTGTTTTCTAACTCCTCCTGCTCTCCTCTCATGACTTATTCTCTTCCTTGTTTCCTCTAAATCTCATTTCTCTTCCCTTGCTAAAGTCTAATGCGTCACTAATCACAGATGAAATGTTGACATTATTTTTACTATTTTCTCTCCATCTCT
This sequence comes from Hippoglossus stenolepis, assembly GCF_022539355.2. NCBI lineage: Eukaryota > Metazoa > Chordata > Actinopteri > Pleuronectiformes > Pleuronectidae > Hippoglossus > Hippoglossus stenolepis. The sequence continues at coordinate 16,384,170 of NC_061489.1, read as the reverse complement.
GCTATTCTTTAATGACTCGGTCTATTGCCTTCTCTTTTATTCTCTCTACTTTCTCAACCGCAATGAGTCAATGCAGTTCCCAGGTGCTCAGAGGGGGAGAGAGAAGAGGGATTTAGTGTTTCTGGGAGGTCTTAACTGTGTCTGTGATTCTGAGCTTTAATACCTTTTAGAGCAGGCCGATGGAAGAGCCTCATATCTCTCTCTCACACACACACACACACACAATCACACACACACACACACACACTGTCGGTTAACCGCCCTGAGGTTCCTGGGGTGAAGAATTTTATAGTCATGCATTAGTAATCAGAAAAATTACCTTGCCTTAGACACTTAATTTAATCTGTGTGTGTGTGTGTGTGTGTGTGTGTGTGTGTGTGTGTGTGTGTGTGTGTGTGTGTGTGTGTGTGTGTGTGTGTGTGTGTGTGTGTGTGTAGTTCCCTGTAGACTGGAGCCACAGTAGAATTACTCTCTCACACACTTTTACACTCTTCTAAAGTGGCTTTCATGGACAGGTTTCCGAGGTCTTTCTGTGTTGGGTTTGCATGTTCTCCCTGTTTCTGATTGGTTTTCTCTGCGTACTCCAGTCTCCCCCCACAGTCGAAAGACATGCAGATTTGATTAAGGTTGATTGGTGACTTAAAATTTTGCATAGGTGTGAATGTTGTGTCTCTGTATTGGCCCTGTGATATGCGACCTGTCCAGGATGTACCCCATCTCTCACTGGGATTGGCTCCAGCCTTCACCCTGCGACCCTCAAAGGATAAGAGGTATAGAGGATTGATGGATGGATAGATTTCTACAACATACCTTAGTCAACTGCAGATGTAGCCTTTACCCTGCTCCGTTATTTACTCGCTCTGATCTGTGGACATTATATTTCCTTCATTTAAGCTAGGACAAGTAAGGAAGAGAAGGCTACACAGCCGATACATCCTACCCCCTCCCATCGTCCCTCTCATCATAGCATACTGCCTGACCACCGCTAGAAGCCGACTTCTCCGTGACTCGCTTGCTAACTTCTGACTGTCTTCTCCGCCTTAGTGGTGTATGTCTCTCTGCCTGAAGACTCCGGTCATGTGCAGTGAGAGCATGGGCAAGGTGAGGGCAGCGAGGCAGGTCGGTTATAGGTACAGCCAATCATTAGTCACTCAATGGCTTTATTTGTCGATAGCTAAATAACCCATTAACTCAATAACCCTACTTTTAAATAGCTTACTTGAAACCCTTAAACAAACTAATGAAGATGATGTCACACACTCCACCCATTGGAACACCCTCGACTAAAGCACATCCCCATCAGGGAGTTTTATAATTTCTGCATTGATAACTATCGTTTTTTTCCCTCCTCACTTCTTCCTTTTTTAATCAGAGGTAATGGTCCCTCCGCTGCATCGATGTGGAAACAGCTGGCTGGATGTCATGTTTCTGGCTGACCTTGAGCCCTCTTCCTGTGTGTGTGTGTGTGTGTGTGTGTGTGTGTGTGTGTGTGTGTGTGTGTGTGTGTGTGTGTGTGTGTGTGAGAGAGAGAGAGAGATTTGCTAATAAATTATCTGGCCTTAAACAGATGGTGTCTGATCCCCTGGTCGCCTAAATTGTTTGATGTCACTCAAGAAGAAACCATTTGAAGGTCATTAAATGTCTGAATCGGTGGCATTGCCTGGGGATATTAACTGTTTGCATCATAAAAGAGGCTTGAAATTAACCATGAAAAGAGGTTACACAGATCAGGCAGTGTTTTACAGCAATTGTCAGAAGCTCATATGACCCACTGATTATGTAATGATTTGGTCTGCACATTTTGACTATTCAGAGATTCCCTCTCAGTGCTCTTCCACAGAATTCACAAATGTGATTGTAACAATACATCTCAAGGTGATATCAGGTTTTCAAAATCTGATCTCGTTAAATGAAGTGGATATTTATCCAAGGTAGTCGTATTAGTTTGATATTCCTCTTTTGTTTCACTTTTTTCTTCGATCGGCCGTGTTGGCGAAAAGTAACCGAGAAGAGTGTTAGTACTAAGAATGGTAAATGGTAAATGGTTTTGTATTTATATAGCGCTTTTCTAGTCTTGATGACCACTCAAAGCGCTTTACAGTACAGTTTTACATTCACCCATTCACACACACATTCATACAGTGCATCTATTAGCAGCACTTTGTTGTTCTATGAGGGGCAATTCAGGGTTCAGCATCTTGCCCAAGGACACTTCGGCATGCAGATGGGGAAGACTGGGGATCGAACTGCCGACCTGCAGGTTGGAGGACGACTGCTCTACCCCTCAGCCACAGCCACAGAAGACAGTAACGTTGAAATATATCAACTCGATTTGACGTATCAGACTTGTTGACTGATACCACTGTCAGATATACTTTAGAACGAATTGTTGCACAGAGCTACGACGATATATTTTGTCGTCCATCACTTTTTATTGAAACTGATATAAGAATTTGTCTCTCAGAATCATTTACTCTGCTCTCTCTCTACTACTATGTGGTCACTTGGCTTACTTTGGGATTTGTGAAGCTGAAGAAGGTGAAGACGTCTTATGAAGTGTAACTACATGTTGTGTGTTTTCATATCATGAGGCCTCTTTTCTGGAAATTCTATGTATGTGTTAGTGTGTGTAGAGCAAATGGCTTCTTGCCAATTGGTTAAATGGTTTGTTGAGAGCCAATCACATTTTGCTTCTTTGTTATTGGAATCCTATAAAAAAATTTGACTTTGCTTTACAATGTGTTATTACATATTTTTAAACCGTCAAGACTTTGTTCATTTTATGTGTGAGGACAGTTTGACACTGTACGCTCATACTTAATGATAAGGGCTTGATCCAGGGCGCTTTAAGGGACTTTGAGGGCCCTTGACAAAGGGATCTTGGTCCCCACACAGATGTCATTGCTGTGGACTAATGTAACCAGCTATTCTCGGGGACCCCCCTCTCTTCTCGGGGCCCCAGGCAATTGCCTGCTTTGTTGGCTACCCTGTTGTCACACCCCTACGTGGATCTCTCTTCTCTTAAAAGGGAACCTGTGGCTGGTGGCTTCATTCTGAATCACCTGTTTTTAGTTTAGCCAGTTTAGTTCCTGCTAATTAATAGAATCACTCTGAATCTGATTGTTTTTTCTTTGTCTTCGAGAGAAGTGGGTTGTTTGCTGTCATTACTGTGTTAAATTTTTACTTTCTGATTTGACTTTAAAATACTTAATCACACACTGTCACCATGCTCCCAGTCTATGCACATCTCTAAATGTTTTTCCGTACTGACATGTAAAGGTTGACATGTGAAGGTTTGTGTGGGTGTAGCACTGGGTGTTGTAATTTTGTCAGCGCACCTGGAGCGTGGAGGTGAAAAGTTTCACTTCCTTTGCAACAGGATATCGATCACCCTGTCACAGCGGGTCAGAGGTCACCCAGTCGACCAGGTGGGCTGGGTCATCGCCGTCACTCTGCCTTCCACCACAGCTGCTCAGTGATGTAATTGATGGACGGCTGCGGCTCAGTGTTGCTTGTACCTGGCAGATTGATGAATGGCTTATTTCTTTCACAAGGACGCACACAAGACAGATTTGTTTTTCGAAATTGCCACAATGGGGAACATGTCTTGTGTGAAATGGAGAATATGTATTTTCAACTGGATTTCTGTTACAGATGTTTTGCTCTCATGTTCTTTGACCCATCAAACCAATTCTTCCGGACGTGTTGATCGCTGCATTACGGTATAAACGCTCTGTAATGAAATTTGCTTCAGCAGTTGATCAATTATCTCTTCAGTATAATAACCATAACTGATCAAAAGGATTATGTAAACCATCCATCCACATCGCAACAACACAAACACACAGCCTTGGCTACTGCTCTGCATGGGAGAAACGAGCCATAGGGCTGTTCAGCTTGATTCTACAACTGAATCATAGCTTAGGGGCGCCAGGCCACCGCAGCATTATGTTTAGCAAAATATCCGGCTTATGAAGCAGCTCTTTAAAGTTATTGTCCTCATAAAACCTGAAATGGATACAGCTGTTTTTACTTAGACCTATGAACGCTTTCCATCATTTTGCCACTGAAGTAGGCAAATGTTGAGCCACTAACATTGAATTTCAATTTCTAGCAAAGTGCCCGTGTGTGTGATAAAATGGCAGGGTTTATGGAGGCAGCATATGTTATAAATTCTTGCTTGTAGCTGTTTTTGTGATTTTTACTGCAGCGTTCAGCCTAAAATTGGTTTCAGCCTTGACTGGGGAGGGGTCAGAGTAATCGACCGGGAGTCAAAGAGGACATCTAACATCTTAGCACAGACAGGGGTGACGGCCACTTGTCAAATGACCAAAGGTTCAGACTTCAATCACCTGGTTGCACCTGATCCAGCTCCATTCAGTGATTAAAACTGATACCAGTTACTTTTTGGTTATTTCTGTTAACGGTGTGAGTGTAGAAAATTACAGCGCCATTATTTCTATCATCCATTAAGAGCCTGCTAAGTCATTAGTGCTAGAAAAGAGTCCTGCTGCACAGAGACAAACAAACAAACACAGTGCTGATCTCGAGCCTCAAACACCACGACAGTCATCAGCCTTGCGAGTTTGTGACGAATGGTAATTACGCCGAGAGACGGATGTTTGTGGTCGCTCCTTCATGTGCGTCCTCGCTGCATCATTACCGCCGTGGATTCAATTAATTGCATGTTACAGAGAAGAAGCCTATTTCTAGTTTCCACCCAGTGTCTCACCTCATTGCATCTTCTCCTTTCTATTCACATCTGTCACCATTCCCAGTTTTTTTTTATAGTTTTCCGAAACTCTTCCATCCCTTACTTTTTTTATGGACAGAAGATAAAAGAATAGTTGGAAACATGGCCACTGCAATCCTCATGTGTGTGATTACTGATTACAGCATTTTCTCTGCCTCAGTGACGAGAGCAGCAGCAGCTGAGGAGAGGGCGTTGCTGACCTTGATTATGTTTGATTTGGCCTCTTCAATAAGAGCCTGTAGTTCTGTCTATCTGGTAAAAGTGTTGAACTGAACTGCAAACCAAAAAATCTATACAAAATTATCATTGAATAGTCATGATTATTATAGCTATTATATATCATAAGATATAATTTGAGAACTTTACTATTATTACAAGAGTAATCACTACACAGCCACAGCAGTGAGCATTTTGTTGAAATTCTTAGATTTGAATTAATTAGTTGTTTTATTCTAAGTAGAAACACTCAAACACCTTCACACTCTTAATACTCTGCTCTAGAGAATAGTGTTAATTAGTGTAAGTTAAATACACCCTGGATATGTTTTCCTTGCTTCACCAAGCCTAATATTTGGCCGTGATTACCTGCTTGTTATCAACTGGCTCCAATAACTACTAATTACAAGCTACATATTCAGAAGAACTTACTTAACATGATTTGATAGGAAACGCTTATACCTCTGGGTAAATTTGAGTGAAGCGACTGAAAGAGATCTTTAGCAACGTATCACCAAATTGGAACAGAATAGAAACACAGAAAAGACTTCTGGTTAAAATGCTTACTGTATATATATCGACAGAAATGATTAAGTTTCTAGTGAATGTGTATTTTTGCTCGTTTCTGTGTTCCATGTAAGCTGAGTTTTACTTGTTCCGGTCACGTGTACATGCCCACTGTTCCATTCATACTGAAACAAGGGTCTGTGTCATTCTATGCATAGTTACCTGATCCCACATTTCATATAGTAGGTGGCAGGAGCATACACAGTCGATGCGTTCACACAAATTTTCAGCCGCAGGCAGACGTCAGCATTGGAAACATGTGTAACCTTGTGGACATGGGTGGATGATGGCATTCACGTCACCAGGACGACAGCGGACCCCATCAGACTGTCAGGTGTGGAAGCTATGAAATCGCCTTTGATGTTCCTCAAATGTTTAAAATGTTAAACTTTAAGACTAAGACTAAGAAGAACCAGTAAGATTATAAGTAAAGATCAGAATATTGATATTGATTTTGTATTGATGAGATTAAAAAAACAATAGCATCTCTTGATATGTATGTAGTGCACGTAGACACACTATTTACATTCCCGTTTTTTCCTGTGAATGTCAACAGGGATTTCATACTGTAATTTTATAAACTTATGCATTTAGACAAAGCACAAACAAACACACAACTATTTGTCCAGTCCTGTTTTAAACACCCGGTTAAACACAGTCTGACACACACACACACACACACACACACACGCATCCATGCAGTGCAGTTAGAGCACAGATGCACAGGTGGAGCCTTGTATTTCTGTGTAATTGCATTTTTTAAACGCAGACTTGCAGCTTAACCAAGCTTTCAGGTCCTCAGGGGGGGTACACACACACACGCATACAAATGCCTGAGTCCTGAATTGGCTTCTCTTAATAAATGGCAAAGAACCTTCCTCCCAGCCCCCTCATCTTCCTCCTTATCAACAACAATACAGCACTTTAACTGGCTTAAAGTGTAAGAGTCTCTACTCCAAGGGGAGGTAAGCATAGACCGCGAGTCAGAAAAGGAGAAAGAAAAAACACTCCGGCCTTTCTGTGTGTGTGTGTGTGTGTGTGGGTGGGTGGTCCAGGTATTGCTCATGTTGTGGGGACCTAAATCTGTTATCACCGCCACAATATGGGGACTCGTCTTCCTCATGGGGTCAAAGAGACACGTCCCCACCGTATAAATCATTAAATGTGAATAGGTGAAGACGTGTTTTAGGTCGGAGTGAGGTGAGGGAAGCAGTAGTTATGGTGAAGGTTACAGAGAGTCTCAAAGAAATATTTGTAAGTCAATGTAATGTCCTCTAAAGTCATCGAGAATGTGTGTGTGTTTTTGTGTGTGTGAGTGTGTGAGTGTGCAGGACACTGATAAGCAGGAGAGAGACTATTAGCTGTTTGGCCAGCAGCCTGAACAGCTGGTGATTTCTTTCTCTCTGGTCAGAAACAGTTATTGTTTCAGAGTCAGTGGGGTGTGTGATGGCTGTGCGTGCGCGTGTGTGTTTGTGTGTGTGCTAGGTGTTTTAATACT
>NC_061489.1:16358621-16376636 GCF_022539355.2 Hippoglossus stenolepis | reverse complement strand
AATATTAAAGGGGACATAGCATGCAAATTCCACTTTGTTAGTGCTTCTACAGGTTAATGTGGGTATCTGGCATGTCTACCAACCCAAAAACTCTGGGAAAAACACTCGCGTTTTGTTATAGTTCCTCTAAGTCAGAAACGTCATGCTTGAGCGACTCGGTTGCGCTTCCTGGGTATGTGTCGTAACAAGGAACTGGAAGTCTCCTACATGGTCTTGGCCCACCCCCACCGTCCCCCACACCGTCCCCACACTCGTTACTTCCGTGTTTACACGGAGGCAGCGCAGCGGTTCCCAAGCACGCAGCGGGCTGTTCACACGGGCGAGCATTTCTCCGCTGGTCAGCCCGCGATTCACTCACATGTGGCATTTGTCTGGATCGTTGGGACTGGGAGGCTGCAGCAGCTGCTCGGAGCGACCGCTGCTCTCCCGTGCGTGAGCTGGAATTTGTGTCAGCGCCACACAGCGCACAGCAGTGTGGAAGACTTCCGCAGTGTTCAGCGCTACTGTAACCCCGAACCCCGACATTCAACGGGTACCACAACAAGCGGAGAAAGCAGAATCGCGGGCTGACCTTATATATACAGTCTATGGGGCTGACCAGAAATGCTCGTCCCGTGTGAACAGCCAGGCGGCTGCTGGCAGCAAGCGGCGCTGCGCTGCCTGCAGCGGTCTTCCACACTGCCAGCTGTGTGGAAGACTTCCGCAGTGTTCAGCTCTACTGTATGCCGGGCACAGTAGTTACGCCGGGTTACAGTAGTTACGCCGAGTACCCCGGACGGGGCGCATGAGCAGCAGCGCCGTTCTCCAACCGCGCAGCCTGGCTGTTCACACGGGACGAGAGCATTTCTCGCGCTGGTCAGCCCCATAGACTGTATATATAAGGTCAGCCCGCGTTTATGCTTTCTCCGCTTGATGTTGTACCCGTTGAATGTCGGGGTTCGGGGTAAATGATGGTCTTCATAGCCCCCCACCTCTCTTTCTCTCTCTGTCTGTCTGCTTGTGTGCTTGTAGTGGATGGGCAGAGGGGACATTTAATTATGTGATTGGGAAATTAAAACTCCAGGACAACAAGGGAATACAAAGTATGGGATGCATATTTGATAATTTATATCATATAAAATATGTAATTTATATCGTTTAAAATCATGGGGAGAGGGGGAGGGGGAGCTGGCTCATTAGCATTTAAAGGAACAGGCACTCAAAACAGGTCACTCGGTGGAGGGCTGTTTTATACAGGGTAAAAGGGTGCTGTTTTATATGATCCTTGTGGTATTTTGACCAAAGTATGTTACAGACATTTCATTAAGACCCCAAGGAACCATATCAACTTGTGGTAAAATGGGCATGCTATGTCCCTTTAAAACACCTAGCACACACACAAACACACACGCGCATGCACAGCCATCACACACCCCACTGACTCTGAAACAATAACTGTTTCTGACCAGAGAGAAAGAAATCACCAGCTGTTCAGGCTGCTGGCCAAACAGCTAATAGTCTCTATCCTGCTTATCAGTGTCCTGCACACTCACACACTCACACGCACACAAAAACACACACACATTCTCGATGACTTTAGAGGACATTACATTGACTTACAAATATTTCTTTGAGACTCTCTGTAACCTTCACCATAACTACTGCTTCCCTCACCTCACTCCGACCTAAAACACGTCTTCACCTATTCACATTTAATGATTTATACGGTGGGGACGTGTCTCTTTGACCCCATGAGGAAGACGAGTCCCCATATTGTGGCGGTGATAACAGATTTAGGTCCCCACAACATGAGCAATACCTGGACCACCACCCCACACACACACACACACACACACACACAGAAAGGCCGGAGTGTTTTCTTTCTCCTTTCTGACTCGCGGTCTATGCTTACCTCCCTTGGAGTAGAGACCTTACACTTTAAGCCAGTTAAAGTGCTGTATTGTTGTTGATAAGGAGGAAGATGAGGGGGCTGGGAGGAAGGTTCTTTGCCATTTATTAAGAGAAGCCAATTCAGGACTCAGGCATTTGTATGCGTGTGTGTGTGTACCCCCCCTGAGGACCTGAAAGCTTGGTTAAGCTGCAAGTCTGCGTTTAAAAAATGCAATTACACAGAAATACAAGGCTCCACCTGTGCATCTGTGCTCTTACTGCACTGCATGGATGCGTGTGTGTGTGTGTGTGTGTGTGTGTGTGTCAGACTGTGTTTAACCGGGTGTTTAAAACAGGACTGGACAAATAGTTGTGTGTTTGTTTGTGCTTTGTCTAAATGCATAAGTTTATAAAATTACAGTATGAAATCCCTGTTGACATTCACAGGAAAACGGGAATGTAAATAGTGTGTCTCGTGCACTACATACATATCAAGAGATGCTATGTTTTTTAATCTCATCAATACAAAATCAATATCAATATTCTGATCTTTACTTATAATCTTACTGGTTCTTCTTAGTCTTAGTCTTAAAGTTTAACATTTTAAACATTTGAGGAACATCAAAGGCGATTTCATAGCTTCCACACCTGACAGTCTGATGGGGTCCGCTGTCGTCCTGGTGACGTGAATGCCATCATCCACCCATGTCCACAAGGTTACACATGTTTCCAATGCTGACGTCTGCCTGCGGCTGAAAATTTGTGTGAACGCATCGACTGTGTATGCTCCTGCCACCTACTATATGAAATGTGGGATCAGGTAACTATGCATAGAATGACACAGACCCTTGTTTCAGTATGAATGGAACAGTGGGCATGTACACGTGACCGGAACAAGTAAAACTCAGCTTACATGGAACACAGAAACGAGCAAAAATACACATTCACTAGAAACTTAATCATTTCTGTCGATATATATACATTAAGCATTTTAACCAGAAGTCTTTTCTGTGTTTCTATTCTGTTCCAATTTGGTGATACGTTGCTAAAGATCTCTTTCAGTCGCTACACTCAAATTTACCCAGAGGTATAAGCGTTTCCTATCAAATCATGTTAAGTAAGTTCTTCTGAATATGTAGCTTGTAATTAGTAGTTATTGGAGCCAGTTGATAACAAGCAGGTAATCGGCACGGCCAAATATTAGGCTTGGTGAAGCAAGGAAAACATATCCAGGGTGTATTTAACTTACACACTAATTAACACTATTCTCTAGAGCAGAGTATTAAGAGTGTGAAGGTGTTTGAGTGGTTCTACTTAGAATAAAACAACTAATTAATTCAAATCTAAGAATTTCAACAAAATGCTCACTGCTGTGGCTGTGTAGTGATTACTCTTGTAATAATAGTAAAGTTCTCAAATTATATCTTATGATATATAATAGCTATAATAATCATGACTATTCAATGATAATTTTGTATAGATTTTTTGGTTTGCAGTTCAGTTCAACACTTTTACCAGATAGACAGAACTACAGGCTCTTATTGAAGAGGCCAAATCAAACATAATCAAGGTCAGCAACGCCCTCTCCTCAGCTGCTGCTGCTCTCGTCACTGAGGCAGAGAAAATGCTGTAATCAGTAATCACACACATGAGGATTGCAGTGGCCATGTTTCCAACTATTCTTTTATCTTCTGTCCATAAAAAAAGGGATGGAAGAGTTTGGAGGAAAACTATAAAAAAACTGGGAATGGTGACAGATGTGAATAGAAAGGAGAAGATGCAATGAGGTGAGACACTGGGTGGAAACTAGAAATAGGCTTCTTCTCTGTAACATGCAATTAATTGAATCCACGGCGGTAATGATGCAGCGAGGACGCACATGAAGGAGCGACCACAAACATCCGTCTCTCGGCGTAATTACCATTCGTCACAAACTCGCAAGGCTGATGACTGTCGTGGTGTTTGAGGCTCGAGATCAGCACTGTGTTTGTTTGTTTGTCTCTGTGCAGCAGGACTCTTTTCTAGCACTAATGACTTAGCAGGCTCTTAATGGATGATAGAAATAATGGCGCTGTAATTTTCTACACTCACACCGTTAACAGAAATAACCAAAAAGTAACTGGTATCAGTTTTAATCACTGAATGGAGCTGGATCAGGTGCAACCAGGTGATTGAAGTCTGAACCTTTGGTCATTTGACAAGTGGCCGTCACCCCTGTCTGTGCTAAGATGTTAGATGTCCTCTTTGACTCCCGGTCGATTACTCTGACCCCTCCCCAGTCAAGGCTGAAACCAATTTTAGGCTGAACGCTGCAGTAAAAAATCACAAAAAACAGCTACAAGCAAGAATTTATAACATATGCTGCCTCCATAAACCCTGCCATTTTATCACACCGGGCACTTTGCTAGAAATTGAAATTCAATGTTAGTGGCTCAACATTTGCCTACTTCAGTGGCAAAATGATGGAAAGCGTTCATAGGTCTAATGCGAAAAACAGCTGTATCCATTTCAGGTTTTATGAGGACAATAACTTTAAAGAGCTGCTTCATAAGCCGGATATTTTGCTAAACATAATGCTGCGGTGACGGGCTGGCCCCCTAAGCTATGATTCAGTTGTAGAATCAAGCTGAACAGCCCTATGGCTCGTTTCCTCCCGTGCAGAGCAGTAGCCAAGGCTGTGTGTTTGTGTTGTTGCGATGTGGATGGATGGTTTACATAATCCTTTTGATCAGTTATGGTTATTATACTGAAGAGATAATTGATCAACTGCTGAAGCAAATTTCATTACAGAGCGTTTATACCGTAATGCAGCGATCAACACGTCCGGAAGAATTGGTTTGATGGGTCAAAGAACATGAGAGCAAAACATCTGTAACAGAAATCCAGTTGAAAATACATATTCTCCATTTCACACAAGACATGTTCCCCATTGTGGCAATTTCGAAAAACAAATCTGTCTTGTGTGCGTCCTTGTGAAAGAAATAAGCCATTCATCAATCTGCCAGGTACAAGCAACACTGAGCCGCAGCCGTCCATCAATTACATCACTGAGCAGCTGTGGTGGAAGGCAGAGTGACGGCGATGACCCAGCCCACCTGGTCGACTGGGTGACCTCTGACCCGCTGTGACAGGGTGATCGATATCCTGTTGCAAAGGAAGTGAAACTTTCACCTCCCAGTGCTACACCCACACAAACCTTCACATGTCAACCTTTACATGTCAGTACGGAAAAACATTTAGAGATGTGCATAGACTGGGAGCATGGTGACAGTGTGTGATTAAGTATTTTAAAGTCAAATCAGAAAGTACAAATTTAACACAGTAATGACAGCAAACAACCCACTTCTCTCGAAGACAAAGAAAAAACAATCAGATTCAGAGTGATTCTATTAATTAGCAGGAACTAAACTGGCTAAACTAAAAACAGGTGATTCAGAATGAAGCCACCAGCCACAGGTTCCCTTTTAAGAGAAGAGAGATCCACGTAGGGGTGTGACAACAGGGTAGCCAACAAAGCAGGCAATTGCCTGGGGCCCCGAGAAGAGAGGGGGGTCCCCGAGAATAGCTGGTTACATTAGTCCACAGCAATGACATCTGTGTGGGGGAACCAAGATCCCTTTTGTCAAGGGCCCTCAAATTCCCTTGAAACGCCCCTGGATCCAAGCCCTTATCATTAAGTATGAACGTACAGTGTCAAACTGTCCTGCTTCACACTCATCACACATAAAATGAACAAAGTCTTGACGGTTTAAAAATATGTAATAACACATTGTAAAGCAAAGTCAAATTTTTTTATAGGATTCCAATAACAAAGAAGCAAAATGTGATTGGCTCTCAACAAACCATTTAACCAATTGGCAAGAAGCCATTTGCTCTACACACACTAACACATACATAGAATTTCCAGAAAAGAGGCCTCATGATATGAAAACACACAACATGTAGTTACACTTCATAAGACGTCTTCACCTTCTTCAGCTTCACAAATCCCAAAGTAAGCCAAGTGACCACATAGTAGTAGAGAGAGAGCAGAGTAAATGATTCTGAGAGACAAATTCTTATATCAGTTTCAATAAAAAGTGATGGACGACAAAATATATCGTCGTAGCTCTGTGCAACAATTCGTTCTAAAGTATATCTGACAGTGGTATCAGTCAACAAGTCTGATACGTCAAATCGAGTTGATATATTTCAACGTTACTGTCTTCTGTGGCTGTGGCTGAGGGGTAGAGCAGTCGTCCTCCAACCTGCAGGTCGGCAGTTCGATCCCCAGTCTTCCCCATCTGCATGCCGAAGTGTCCTTGGGCAAGATGCTGAACCCTGAATTGCCCCTCATAGAACAACAAAGTGCTGCTAATAGATGCACTGTATGAATGTGTGTGTGAATGGGTGAATGTAAAACTGTACTGTAAAGCGCTTTGAGTGGTCATCAAGACTAGAAAAGCGCTATATAAAAACAAAACCATTTACCATTTACCATTCTTAGTACTAACACTCTTCTCGGTTACTTTTTCTCCAACACAGCCGATCGAAGAAAGACGGAGTGTGAAACACAAAGAGGGAATATCAAACTAATACGACTACCTTGGATAAATATCCACTTCATTTAACGAGATCAGATTTTGAAAACCTGATATCACCTTGAGATGTATTGTTACAATCACATTTGTGAATTCTGTGGAAGAGCACTGAGAGGGGAATCTCTGAATAGTCAAAATGTGCAGACCAAATCATTACATAATCAGTGGGTCATATGAGCTTCTGACAATTGCTGTAAAACACTGCCTGATCTGTGTAACCTCTTTTCATGGTTAATTTCAAGCCTCTTTTATGATGCAAACAGTTAATATCCCCAGGCAATGCCACCGATTCAGACATTTAATGACCTTCAAATGGTTTCTTCTTGAGTGACATCAAACAATTTAGACGACCAGGGGGATCAGACACCATCTGTTTAAGGTCCAGATAATTTATTAGCAAATCTCTCTCTCTCTCTCTCTCTCTCTCTCTCTCTCTCTCTCTCTCTCTCTCTCTCTCTCTCTCTCTCTCTCTCTCTCTCTCTCTCTCTCTCTCTCTCTCTCACACACACACACACACACACACACACACACACACACACACACACACACACACACACACACACACACACACACACACACACACACACACACAGGAAGAGGGCTCAAAGGTCAGCCAGAAACATGACATCCAGCCAGCTGTTTCCACATCGATGCAGCGGAGGGACCATTACCTCTGATTAAAAAAGGAAGAAGTGAGGAGGGAAAAAAACGATAGTTATCAATGCAGAAATTATAAAACTCCCTGATGGGGATGTGCTTTAGTCGAGGGTGTTCCAATGGGTGGAGTGTGTGACATCATCTTCATTAGTTTGTTTAAGGGTTTCAAGTAAGCTATTTAAAAGTAGGGTTATTGAGTTAATGGGTTATTTAGCTATCGACAAATAAAGCCATTGAGTGACTAATGATTGGCTGTACCTATAACCGACCTGCCTCGCTGCCCTCACCTTGCCCATGCTCTCACTGCACATGACCGGAGTCTTCAGGCAGAGAGACATACACCACTAAGGCGGAGAAGACAGCCAGAAGTTAGCAAGCGAGTCACGGAGAAGTCGGCTTCTTGCGGTGGTCAGGCAGTATGCTATGATGAGAGGGACGATGGGAGGGGGTAGGATGTATCGGCTGTGTAGCCTTCTCTTCCTTACTTGTCCTAGCTTAAATGAAGGAAATATAATGTCCACAGATCAGAGCGAGTAAATAACGGAGCAGGGTAAAGGCTACATCTGCAGTTGACTAAGGTATGTTGTAGAAATCTATCCATCCATCCATCCATCCATCCATCCATCAATCCTCTATACCTCTTATCCTTTGAGGGTCGCAGGGTGAAGGCTGGAGCCAATCCCAGTGAGAGATGGGGTACATCCTGGACAGGTCGCATATCACAGGGCCAATACAGAGACACAACATTCACACCTATGCAAAATTTTAAGTCACCAATCAACCTTAATCAAATCTGCATGTCTTTCGACTGTGGGGGGAGACTGGAGTACGCAGAGAAAACCAATCAGAAACAGGGAGAACATGCAAACCCAACACAGAAAGACCTCAGCCGAACCTGTCCATGAAAGCCACTTTAGAAGAGTGTAAAAGTGTGTGAGAGAGTAATTCTACTGTGGCTCCAGTCTACAGGGGAACAGACACACACACACACACACACACACACACACACACACACACACACACACACACACACACACACACACACACACACACACACACACACACACACACACACACACACACACACAGATTAAATTAAGTGTCTAAGGCAAGGTAATTTTTCTGATTACTAATGCATGACTATAAAATTCTTCACCCCAGGAACCTCAGGGCGGTTAACCGACAGTGTGTGTGTGTGTGTGATTGTGTGTGTGTGTGTGTGTGAGAGAGAGATATGAGGCTCTTCCATCGGCCTGCTCTAAAAGGTATTAAAGCTCAGAATCACAGACACAGTTAAGACCTCCCAGAAACACTAAATCCCTCTTCTCTCTCCCCCTCTGAGCACCTGGGAACTGCATTGACTCATTGCGGTTGAGAAAGTAGAGAGAATAAAAGAGAAGGCAATAGACCGAGTCATTAAAGAATAGCAGAGATGGAGAGAAAATAGTAAAAATAATGTCAACATTTCATCTGTGATTAGTGACGCATTAGACTTTAGCAAGGGAAGAGAAATGAGATTTAGAGGAAACAAGGAAGAGAATAAGTCATGAGAGGAGAGAAGGAGGAGTTAGAAAACAGGAAAAAGACAAGGAATCAGGAAAGAGATAACAAAGAGTGATACTGAACCGAATCTTTCTTGCCACCAGCGTTTGTGTGTGCGTGTGTGTGTGTTCTGACTTAATGGTTTTATAAACCCAAGGGACGAGAAGGCTGTCAGAAAAAGTTTAAACAAAGTAAAACCCAGAAGATACGAGAGTGACTCCCGGTCCCAAGTTTGCAAAAACAGACAAGAAAACATGAGATTCAGCATCGACGGACACTTTTTCTCAAGGGAGGAAACCACAATTCCAGATACAAACTTTGCAGAGACAAAACACAAACAAATGCATAATCCTGTTTCTTTTCATAAATGTTGTTTTGTGGCACTATGACGAATATGAAAAACTGGGAGACCTTTTTATCAGCATGACGAGACACAGTGAGAGGAGGAAATAAAGGACGGGCCTGTTGAGGAGAACAAAAAGCAGAGGAAGAAACGCCAACTGCAGAGCTCAGCTCTACTTGATCAGCAACCACACGTTTTCTCTGCCACACAGAGAATCTGACAACAGACACTCTCTCAGAAGGGCCCATTCAAAAACAAGACTGCAGCTGCAAGAGACTTGTCTGGAGTATCTTCAATCTGAAATGAGCAGAAACACTCTTCTCTCACAGACGAACATTGATGATGACATTGCACAAAAAGAAAAGTTGAGCTGAGAGCAGTACCAGCTTCTCTGGTTGGTGGCAGGCAACCTATTCTTAGAGCTAACACATGAGCAGGGGCAGGTTGACCCAGGTCACAGCGCTGCTCACAGCACAGCAGGGACCCATGATAAGACTCTCCCCACTCTACTCGACTTAAGCCTGAAGTTTATGGGGTTAATTACCTACATTAAACTCAGCGGGGACACACAGTCCTTAAAGCTGGGGTTGGTAATACTGAGAAAGGTACATCCCTCCTCCTTCTATCGGCCCTGTCGTCAAAGTTAAGCCAGAGACAGGTACGCCACTTGGACTTGGAATGCCACTAAATTGGTCGTGTTTATTACCGGGCCACAGGCATCAGTTTTTCGCTTTCTTTATTTTAATTGATTTTTATTGATGGCCATCTGAACGTGAAGAGGAAGAAACAATAACTTCAAAATCAAATGACCAAAGATGAATGCATTTGTACCATCTGTATTTTATCAGCACAGAACAATATGGAAATAATGTCCACAATAAAACGGATACAAATATCCTTATGAACATATTATAAGGATTGAATATATTATTGATAATATGGAATTGTATAATCCCTGAAGCTGATTTCATGGTACATACAGCAACATATTCAATAACTGCAAGCGGATTTTCATGCATGATTCTGGTGGGGCCACTAAAGGGATGAAATGGGTGCCCAGCAAAACTGAACCATGTTTGTATTTGTAAATAATTTCTCTCTCTAAAGAAAAGCACAGTAAATTATATATAAGTAGCCTATTGCTGTTTGGCCCACCTGATTCCATCCTCCACAACTTGTATCTCTTTATACCTACAGGAATTACAGCATTGCACGACCCCATTAAATATCTAAGTGCACTGAGCACATCTTGTCAAATGGGCGGCCCTGGTAAAACTTTTATAAAATTCGATGCTTTGGTGCGAAAAATAATGAAAATCCTGCAGTCTACCCATGTCGACACGATAGTGAGGTGAATTATGTATGCAGCCACGTCTGGAGCCACAGGTCCACACACTGATGAGCTCTCTCCGTGGTACTGAAACATTTTCATTCGGGCACACACCACATGTTGAACAAATGAGCACCTGTAGCCCACAGAATATAATGTAATCCAATTCTACAGTGCTGCAATGAAATTACACCTTTGTGAGGTGTATTATGTCTAAATGTCTATTTATCCGTAAAACAGTAAAGGTTATTTTTGAATTCAGCCGTTAGTGAATAGAGTAATGGAAAATACATTCAGTTCACTATAAAAGATGAACATCATTTGGGGAAAATGACTGATATCAATGTGACCATCACAAGAGATGGTGAACAATTTGATCTTTGCTGTTTTGCAGATTCATACGAAGTAAGGCGTACTGTTTACAACATGCTTGCTACAACATCACATTTTAAACACAATGTATGTGTAAAATATGATGTGTGTTTATGGATTGCATAAATCTAAACTATTGTAAAGCAAACTCAAATAGCTGCTTACATGTCTTAGAATTTATGCAGATATACTTAAAAATGAAAACTCCTGCTTGAGATATTTCAAAGTATATTTTTTATTGCTGATAATTATGCATTTACTGGTTTGAGTAAAATTTGAAATGCAGAACTTCAACTAGTAGTAGAGTAATTTCGACCTTGTGGTGTTTGGAAGGATTTCTCCCGCTGCAGTGCCATAGCTTGTTACTGCAAGGCTGAGTAAATTGTTATAATCTTGAATCAATTTAGCCCAGAATATAATTTACATGTATAGCTCATACTGGCGTTTCTGGGAGTATGTCTTAGTGCTGCCAGAGCTAGTTATTAAAATATTCAACCACACCTACTCTCTAGTCCACTGATGGTGGCACAAATGGTGCAAACTGATTAAAATGAAAAAATTCCTGCTACTTCTGTTAGGATGTGGCTAAGAAAATAATTGATGTGAAGATATTTGTAAGATTTCCTCGTCTTTTGACATCTCAATCTTGAATACGTTGATCATGAAAATCTTTTGTCAAACCCCATTCGTAACAGTGTGAGAGATAACGATAATAAGAGTTTAAATAGTCACGATATTCTGCAGCTAATCGTTATATGCGCGTCTCCTTCGTTGGGGTAGGCGTCGTGTCTCCGGAGACTGCACTCGTTTCTGTGATGTTGCCAATATTTCAATATTGAAGAGCTCTGCAGGCTGTCTCCGGCAACCGAGAATACACAGCCAGAGAAAAGACAATCACGCAGTCGTCAAACTGGATCAAAGTGCTAACTCTGAAAGACGGCCAGACAAATGGGAGCCAATGTAGCGAAAGAAGAGAACAAAGCAAAACCTTTCCAGACTGCGTAAAAGCTGCTTTGTGGACAGTCTCCTCGCCGTGGCTGCGCTCACACTATGGCCACTGTTGCTAGAAAGAGGAAGGAAGGTAAACACAACAGGGGATAGAAGTGAAGCGGAGAAGAAAAGGAATGGTAAATAAAAGAAGGTGAAAGATCGAAACAAATTGAATAAAATTAAGACACTGTGTATTATTCTTGGATATATGGTCTTTTCTTCTTTGTGGTAAAGGTCACATATTATCCCCTATATTCTGACTGTGTAGCGCACACACACACACACACACACACACACACACACACACACACACACACACACACACACACACACACACACACACACACACACACACACACACACACACACACACACACACACACACACGAGAGATGTAGAATGATTTCCTGGTAATTTATGTTACAAGTGTTTGCTTTTTGTCCCCATGAGGAAGAAAAATCCTCATGATGTAACTGTGTAAACAGATTTATGTCCCCACAACATGTGCAATGCCTGGAAAACACACACAGACACACATGAATATATGAATTATAAATGTGTGTTGAACCAACCAGGTTGAACAACATGTGAGCCAGACGTGTATGTTTTAGTCAGTTATATTACTTTTGGGCTTTTTTAGCTGTAAGAATAATAAAAACGTTATTCCAATATGGTGTCTGTGAAAGTATTTTAGTGTGTGACAGCTGTCACTCAAACTCATCGACCTCTGAAGTTTTTCCAGAGCCCCTCAGGCTGACTCCCACTCGTCTGATCTTGACAGGACAAAAACCAGGATTAAACAACACACAAGGTCAGGTCATTTACTCCTTTCATCGATTTCAAGCAGCTGTTTAGTGTTTCCTCCTCTACCTCCATCAACATCTCCCAGAATAATGTCACTTCTCCTTTACTTGTTTTTCCTCACACTCCCTGTCTCTGCTTATCTCGTATATATTTCAGTGCAGCATTGGACCTAAATATTCTAAAGACTGGAGCACTACTCACATTTCCATCAGTTCGACCTGAACTTGCATTAACTCCACAGCCTTCATATTTCATTTTAGCCTCCCTCTCTTTCCGGCTGCTTGAGGCAACAACACAGCTCTGGTGTTCGTTTATCGTTCCCTTCTTTGCTCGACTCTTTCCTCCCTTGATCTCTCCACTCCTCCCTCGCCCTCGGGCTCCTGGATGCAGTACCTCGTCTTGCTGGAGAGCTTGCTTGTCCTTGAGGGAGTCTGGGCGTACGGCACTCAGCTCTGATTGGTCCGGCTGGAGGTCAAAGTTAATCTCCGGCTTGCCGAACATCCAGCCGAGTGAAGCTTTGCATACGGGCAGGACGCTCGTGTCGAAACACTAAAGGGATGAGACACAAAGGCAAGAACACAGAGTTATAAAAGTGAACATTTTAGGAGCATTTAGAGTAAAATGCTGTTAGGATGTGACGTGATGGAAAAGCTAAGTTGTGTTAGATCATGATGAGATTACACAAAACAGCTCAGGATCATTTTCAGCTCCCTGAACAGCTCTCAAAAGAAAAGGAGGAGCTATTAACTGGAAAAGGATTGTCAAGACAATTCTGTAATGTGGCTGTTGAGCACGAATATTCCACTGCTTTTAATTCCACTGAGAAGGTTTTGTTTTCTCTACTGCCTGTTGGTTTGTAGGAATGCACAAAAGTAATGTATGAACTTCCACAAAGCTCGGTGGAAAGATGCATTGGCCAATTCGATTTTGACGGAGGTCTGGACAAAGGGGAAGATCCAGGATTTTTAATAGTTCAAGGATAATTCAAGGATCTTGATTTAAAAAAATGTATATCTTGAGACAGAATTGAGTTTAAAGGGACTTTTGGGCCTTGGCTGAGATATGTGCTCTACACATTCCCATTTTCTGTCAAGAAGCACTTTATTTAACTGGTAGATTTTGGAAAGGGGTCTGGTGGGATGTTCAGGGTGCATGCTAAATACCTTAACAATGGAGCGGCAATCTTTGAACAAAAGCCAGATACTAAATTGCCTTAAATTGCTGTGTCAGATTTATCACACTTCAGCAACTGACTGAGCCTTTCACAGAGCGAACAGGACAATAAGGTGTAGTGGAATGATTTTACCCCAAAGAGCAGCATGTAAGCGAGGACTTCTCACTCTACAGCTACTTTTTGGCACCAAAGAGCAAAATGAAGAATACAAAGACTAGACGGACTCAGAAGAATTCATACCTCTGCCAAGGCCCAACAGTCTCCTTAAATTTAATCAATCTACACCAAATTTGGCAGAATTTTTTTCCCATCCATAAATTGTTCTCTGGGAATGTTGAGAAACGATGTAAAAGAAATTGAAAATCCGCCTCCTGATCCAGATCCACACAAAAATCACATGGGCTCTTCCTTGACCTTTGGTATCCTCCTACCAAGTTTAGGTGCTTTTGTGTAATCTTGCACCAAACAAACAGACAGGGGTGAAAACATCCCAAAACATGCTTGACTTAAAAAATCTTGGTCGACTGACAGGTCTCTGACTGGTGATTGAAATCTTTGACTTTTATGGAAGCTCTAAATGCATAAATCCAACTCAGCCCGCCAGTCTCAGTGTCACTGCAGACCACAAACACACACACACACACACACACACACACACACACACACACACACACACACACACACACACACACACACACACACACACACACACACGGGATAGAAAACATGGCAAACATCACTCACACTGTCACTGAAACTGTTGATAAACAGCCGGAAACAGAGAGGAGGGAAGAAAATAGAGGAGCCACATGATATAGAAAGAGAAATAAAAGACAGAGGAGGAGAGGAGGAGAGAGAGATACAGTGCCTTGCATAAGTATTCACCTTTGGACTTTTCTACATTTTGTCATGGTATAACCACAGATTAAAATTTATTTCATCGTGAGTTTATGTAATGGACCAACACAAAATAGTGCATCATTTGGAAGTGGGGGGAAATATTACATGGATTTCACAATTATTTACAAATAAAAATCTGAAAAGTGTTGAGTGCATATGTATTCACCCCCTTTACTGTGAAACCCCTAACAAAGATCTGGTGCGACCAATTGACTTCACAAGTCACATTTGCAAGTCACAGAATTAGTAAATAGGGTCCACCTGTCTGCAATTTAATCTCAGTATAAATACACCTGTTCTGTGACGGACTCAGAGTTTGTTGAAGATCATTACTGAACAAACAGCATCATGAAGACCAAGGAGCTCACCAAACAGGTCAGGGATAAAGTTGTGGAGAAATATGAAGCAGGGTTAGGTTATAAAAAATATCCAGAGCTTTGAACATCTCTGAGCACCATAAAATCCATCATCAGAAAATGGAAAGAATATGGCACAACCGCAAACCTACCAAGAGGAGGCCACCCAAACTGAAGAGTCGGACAAGGAGAAAATTAATCAGAGAAGCAACCAGGAGGCCCATGGTTACTCTGGAGGAGTTGCAGAGATCCACAGCTGAGGTGGGAGAATCTGTCCACAGGACAACTATTAGTCGTCTACTCCACAAATCTGGCCTTTATGGAAGAGTGGCAAGAAGAAAGCCATTGTTGAAATGGATCCATAAAATCCCGTTTGGAGTTTGCCAGAAGCCATGTGGGAGACACAGCAAACATGTGGAAGAAGGTGCTCTGGTCAGATGAGACCAAAATTGAACTTTTTGGCCTCAATGCAAAACGCTATGTGTGGCGAAACCCAACACTGCCCATCACCCTGAGCACACCATCCCAACAGTGAAACATGGTGGTGGTAGCGTCATGCTGTGGGGATGCTTCTCTTCAGCAGGTACAGGGAAACTGGTCAGAATAGAGGGAAAGATGGATGGAGCCAAATACAGGAAATCCTTGAAGAAAATCTGATGCAGTCTGCAAAAGACTTGAGACTGGGGCGGAGGTTCATCTTCCACCAGGACAATGACCCTAAACATACAGCCAGAGCTACAAAGGAATGGTTTGGATTAAAGAATGTTAATGTCTTAAAATGGCCCAGTCAAAGCCCAGACCTCAATCCAATAGAGAATCTATGGCAAGACTTGAAGATTGCGGTTCACAGACGGTCTCCATCCAATCTGACTGAGCTTCATCTTTGCCAAGAAGAATGGACAAACCTTTCCATCTCTAGATGTGCAAAGCTGGTAGAGACATACCCCAAAAGACTTGCAGCTGTAATTGCAGCGAAAGGGGTTCTACCAAGTATTGACACAGGGGGTGAATACTTATGCACCCAACAGATGTCAACTTTTTGTTCTCATTATTGTTTGTGTCACAATAAAATTTATTTTGCACCTCCAAAGTACTATGCATGTTTTGTTGATCAAACGGGAAAAGTTTATTTAAGTCTATTTGAATTCCAGTTAGTAACAGTACATAATGGGAAAGAGTCCAAGGGGGTGAATACTTATGCAAGGCACTGTATTATGTCTGTTTTGTGTGTGACACATTAAAGTGACCTCAGCAGGAATACGCTGGGTGAAATTAACAAAACAAAGAGAATCCAGCCATCGTCCTGGATTGGAGGGCATCCTGAGGATTACAGGAAAGTTCCCGCATTTCCAAATGGTGTCTTTGAATGTAGCAGGAAATAGAACTAGGATCATATTTTGTAATAAGTAAACAAAAGGCCAAAACATTTTCCAGAACTGTTAAATATACAGTTGTTCACACTCGCTTTTTTTTTGTCTTCATAAGGAAGTTAGGAAGGTCGTAACAAGGCTGGAAGCAAAAGCAATGTTCTCTTGATCCTACTGAGAAACCCTGAGGTCAGCAATTCTTGTCAAACTAAATCGAGTGTTAATATTCTTCAAGGATGTTTGGATCGGAGGGAGCAGACCACAGCACCAGACTCAGCTCAGATATAAGCCTGTTTTTACATGTTCTGCAAAAGCAAAAGCAAAAATTCAAGATTTTAATCTTAAAATTAAAACAAATATGTGCAATCCGAAAATAATTCTTTCATTTTATTGTTTCTGATTTGCAGAACGAGCAGAGAATGTGTGCCCTGAGGTGTGCACATCAACAAGGACAGACATGGCAGGAACCAACTCTGATCCACGACTAAGGTTTGAGAATGTCAAGTAATTTTGGCAGCTGTTAAATAATGTCAGAAGTCCAGGTAAAATAACAAATAACAACATTACCTGGCTGGCTATCAAAGCTGACATTACTTTAATCACAAGACGAACTGTACACGTGTGTGTGTGTGTGTGTGTGTGTGTGTGTGTGTGTGTGTGTGCAACAACCCTTCTGGCAAGTGTAGGAAGATAACATTTCGGAGTGTTCTTCATTTCCGCAGGTCTGAAAGAAGAAGCACGATCCCGACGGCCAAACATTATCTGCCTTCACCTTCTAAATATCATTCCTCCTCTGGCTGAAGTGGATCTGTGGCGTGTTGCCCTTCTTCAAACACAAACCTCAGGAAGCTCCGTCCCTTCATTTATTTATTTCCCTTCTATCCCGTGTGTTTCTTCCTTCCATAACCGATCCCTCTCTCTGTGATTCTGCTTTCGTCATTTCGCTGATTCCCCTGAGAGCCTATTTATTCTCTCTATATCGCCTGTCCGTTCTCCATTTCTCCTTACGCAACTGTCAATCTCCTGCTAGTCAATAGAGGCCACTTATCCCAGCGCTACCTGTCCCACTCTCTGTTAGATCATTGCACCGTGCAGCCCTCTCTTGCTCTCTCTTATGTCTTTTTCGATGGCCTGGGGTTGCTCTGAGGGCTTCCTCTCTCATTTCTCTCTTCACTCCTTCTACAGCTTTCAAGTGTTGAAATACATCTCTTGTTACTTTTGATACTCATCGTCTCCACAATCCAATTTCTCCTTCCCTGACTCCCACTCACCTCTCTTTGGATTGGTGCTGTGTGGCCCAAATTGAGTGTAACGGAACTATCCGCTTTTCACTTTCCACGAACTGAAGCATGGTGGAACGACTGGTTTGCCATCTGGCACATGGGCTAAGTGAGCGGTGGTCCATGTGTAAATTCTGAATATAAATCACAAAACAATAAAATAACAGATGATCAGTTGCAAGGGATACATTTTGTCAGTTGTGTTTTCTGTTACTTAATACGTTCTGCTTTGCTTTGACTGAAGCATGGTCAGTGCAGATGACTGTGGATTAAAAAAATAAGTAATAAGAGATGTTGCTGCCATCAGGAGAAAACAACCATTATGAAATATATATAATTTATAGAAACACAATCAACCCTATTTTTAGTGTTATTGACTCTGAGTAATAACAATTGTGCTATGCCATTTTAACTTACTGCCGCATATATATAGGGCTATAGTAGCAGTATA
>NC_061489.1:16260565-16358121 GCF_022539355.2 Hippoglossus stenolepis | reverse complement strand
TCAATTAAGTATATATTTGCTCCATAAAAGACCATATATATGTACCATGATTGCGCTTACCTACAGGAACATTGTTGGCTTTCTTGGTACCGTTATATTGTTAGGTTTACCTACTTAACCCTAAAAGTTTTCATTTTTATTGTTTGGAATATGTATGGATTAATACATAAAATAATGATAGGCTTAATAAGATCTTGTAACATTGCCACACAAGGTGTCTGCTCCATTTATATGGCTTTTCACGCAAAGCACCAGACCTAATTTTGTAATCTAACCCTATTTGTGAAGTTAACTGTTACTAGACTAGTAAACAAGTAGACGGCGCAGTAACTCACTGCCCTCTACCGTCTTTTCAGTGACGTCATCTTTGTCATGTGTCATAAGAATCTCCTTCTCTGTTGCCACAACCAAAACAATGAAAATATGATATTTCCATGGGCTTTTAATTTGAATTTCTACATCAGATTGTCTCGATAAAGTCTGGTTGACAATCTGAGGTTGTGAACTGTCATTGTGAAGTGAAATGAGTCTGTGGAAACAGGTAGTTTCTCAATGGCCCTGTCCCAATTCACCACTTAGGTTTACCAATTGGCCCTACCCCTTTGTTTTGCACGTGGCTGTGAAGGGGTTGTGTTGTCCCATTTTCTCTGATGTAGGTGTAGTTTAATACAGTAGCAAAGGAAAATGTCATTGAATCGCTGTGATAAGAATTTCTGGACAAACAAAATGAAAAGAAACATGTCAGGATGAAAAAGCGGAGCCTCACATGTAGAAGACCCAGGCGAAGATGTCAAGAGAGCTCTTTGTGATGAGAGATAATCTATAAGATGAGCAGAAGTACATGTTATTTTGTATTCAATTTTTAAGACCTTTCTCTTTTCTCCTCATAGTACAATCTTCCTCAGTTCTTTGTCCCGTCCTCCATCTCTTATTCTCTCTGTGAGTAATGGCAGTAAAATATGTAAATCGTGACATTAACAACGAGGTAAAAACATTTTAGCGAGCCTATAATGCTCTGCTGCTGCGAGCGAACAATACGGTGTGGAGGTGTCGGGTGGGTGGAGATGTTCTGTGGCAGGAATGGATGTATTGACTTTGGTAGGAATAAAACTAGTGATCATCTGGAGTCAGGATGGTCTTCCTAACCACCACATCAGCCTGTTGCCAATGTGAATACAATTACACTGTCTTAGAGTAAGATTACTGCTTTTTTTAATATGGTACTCATAACTTGCTCATTTCAAATATAATTTTTTTTAAATCCGTGAGAGGTGTCACAGATATTTCACCTCACCCTTGTTAATGGTGACCACCTCAACAGTGACGACATACTGACATCTGCCAGCTAGCGTCGAGAAACTGAAAATGAAACCAAAAAAAGTTGTGAACAGGCTGCTGAGATGTGGGAAAATGACAGCTACGTCTTTGTATTTCACGCCATCGAGAGGTTATGGAGGCACCAGGGCCAAACAGGCAACGTGTGAGAACAGGAGCACAGAGCTGAGACTGTTTGCAGTGGCACCGAGATGCCTCAGTTACAGTAAACACATTTTTCTTTCCTTTCATAGCTGAGAACCCGCTGGTGGAGCTCAACTCACATATAAACTGTTTATTTTATGTGTAATTCTAAGTTTTCTAAGTATTCCAGTGCCAATGGGGGCTTCTCTCCTGGGCTCTGTGGGCTTAGCAAACATATGAGTTCTGTCTGAGTTCTGTCAATCATCATAAAACATAGATTCTGTGGTATTCTGTCTGCATTCACCTTTGAATCCTCAGTAAAACCATTCTTAACTTTGAATCACACAAGCACAACTACACAATCAATTTGAAACCCCTTGCATCAGCTGCACTTTTCTCACACTCACACTTATTTTCTGCACAATTCAGTTTCTGTTTGCGTGGAGGTTCTCGTTTCGGCCAAATAATTCACAGTTGTTTATGAGGAATTCCCCCAATTTTTCTGCCCACCCTCGTCATTATCTGCCATGCAGGTTTCGATGCAGCAATCTGCGAGTCACCAGACATCCCTGCTCCTCCGTCCTTTATTGCTTTCTCATTATCTGCTCGCCCCAATGTGTTTACCCTCCCTCACCTTCCTGTCTCTTTCCTCTCTGTCCCCGTTCTTCGCTCTATCACAAATGGCCAGCGGCAGCAGGATTTTAAGTCTGTCTTATCTATTATTCATAACTCTATCTTCAGCCGCTATAGTGGCTTTGTCACTGGCACATTTGGGATGACCTGACACCTATATCAGCTTCTTAAAGACTATCTGTGAAACAACTTTGTCTCCCAGATTTGAGTGAAATGAGCACTGGGTCCTATAGCAAGTGAAGTGTTTGTTAAAATGTATGTCACAAATGGTATAGTACAGACATTGTTAGAGATCTGTTTTCTGTTCTCTCCCAAACAATAACACGTTGCCGGACGTGATTCCACTCGAACAACACATGGCAAGGCCCCCTTTTCTAAGACGAGGAAGTCCGCTCAGAGATTCAATCTTATCGTCTGCTAGAAAATGCCTGCTACACACCCTGGAGCTATCGGTGATGGTGAACCCCATCCTTCGAATGTTACCTTCCCATTTTGCCCTAAGATCAATATCAGCTTGAAAAGAGTGAAAGCATACGGAGGAGAACTTAGCCAGTAGAGAACAGAGAGGAACTGAGTAAAACTCTGTAGAGCTGACCTCACTCCTCGTAAACTTGACGGTATTTTTCATAGTTTTAGTGGCTAACTTTAGCTAGGCTAACCTCTACTCTCGATAAATACTTTTAACAATATATACAAAGTTAACCGTGAAAGTGGCGATATTAATTCAAAAACGAGAAAGTACTATGTGGGGAACGGACGGGCAGCGCAGAAAGCAGAAATACGTCATACTACATTGTGCAAATAGAGAATTACGAGAACAATCCACAATCACACACAATGAATTACATCAGTAATCATTGTAATCACTTTTTATTTATCTCTTTAGTTGCTACTTATGCATTTCAGTTAATTATTTGCTACGTCTCCCAGAAGCATCTTTACAACTTCCATTAAAACCTGCTGGGACTGACAACAGTAAGAGCAATTGCACTTTTACCAGTCAGACCAGTACAGAAAAGAGGAAATTGTGCCACTTTGCCAGAATACAAGATAACGTGGTCCATTATGTGCTTTTGAAGCAAATGTCTTGTTTTCTAAACGAAATTTTTCAATGTTTCGTAGTGAATGAAAAACCCGGTGTCTTCTATGCACAGGAAAGGCCACTTCAACCTGAGTGTTTTTTATTTCACTCAGGTATGTTTTCTTATGACATAATTCAATTCAGTTTTATTGGTATTTGTTGTCTCAAGGCACTTTTCATTGTTAGGTTGGGACATTACAATGTTACTGATAGAAATTCCATGAGTGAGCCCCTGGCGACAGTGGAGAGAAAAAAACGTTATATCTCCTGAAGTTATTCCCCTTTACCATCCTCATTCTGCGATACCTGCCTTTGCTCCATTCCTCTGGCCTATATTTCTTTTTTATATCAGACTCTATTTCTCTCCCTACGTCTCATTTCCATAGCATTTCTATAGATACAGCTGATCCTACACCAGGACCTTTCCATGTAGAAAGGAGATGAGATGGTGGCGGGAGATGAGGAGGAAGCGTGGGGCAGACGGTGGGGTAAAGACAGAAGAAAGGTAGCAGCCGGGTAAAGCTTCAGATCTATGAATAAAACAATTGCGTTTTCCCTCACAAATGATGCAACATTCAGTCGGGCCAAGTGTAAAATATGTGACCTCATGTTTCTTAATTAAATGCAGCACAGAAAGGAGAGGAGGAGATTTCTTGGGACTCTGCCGCCTCCCTTCCCTCGAGTGTGGAAATGGTAACGAAATAGATTCAATGTTTTAAGCAAACATTCAACATTGTACACTTGTAATTACACAAATGTTAAATGGTGTTTACCATCACAGACAACTCAAAATATGGAATATGGAAAATGTCGTCCATCCGGTGACGATAACAACAAGTCATTAATTAGCAAACTGGAATTCAGATAATGACAACTGGCCATCGCCTGTGTGGAATTAGACCGTGAGTGACAGAAAACCTGTACATTCCATTTTAAGCAACACTTTGTTATGTTTTATGAAAAATATCAGCCTCTGTGGCTATGAGTCATCAATTCTGTTGGAATTCTTTATTTTTACGTGTTACAGTTGCATAATATTGCTTTAAAATGTCAAGCAACTTATACCGAAGTGACGAAGAAAGATGTATCGATATATAGCAGGAATTCTAACTAGGAATACACAATTGACCAGGCCGGACTGTATTTGTTGCTTACAAATAGGTCTGTGTTATATGACCGTAATCTTATACCCTGACATTGATCATTTCACATTCAAATAACAATTTATAGCACAGTGTAGCACATTTGTGTAAAATCTGCAGCAAAGTATCTATTCTGCATCAGAAGTAGCCCCACTTTTATGTACAAGCTCATAAATATTGCCATAAAGCGACAGAACGATCACAGCACACGGCCTTGTTGACTTTGAAAACTTATTTTGTGTACACCTCAGATGTTTATCACAATGTTCACTCACATGCATACACACATATAAGGATACACATGTGCTTCTAAATCCAGTTTTCGGAGCTTTGAAGTCCTTTTTGTCATTAATTCAAATATGTGGGCATCATACTCACAAGTTGGTTCTGTGATAAACTTTGAATAACCAGAGTCTCAACACATGATATATGATAATGATAACATACACACACACACACACACACACACACACACACACACACACACACACACACACACACACATACACACACAGAGGCAAGCTTCTACAAAAATAAACAAACAATTTAAAACAGTGACACACCATGTTGCAGTGAAATTGGATTTGTAGATCTTATCAAGTGTATTTCTTTCGTTGCAGTGATGAAAGGTCTAACTACAGTGTTTATATTTGAACACAGCAGTATGATTAACATCACTTGTCTGAGACCTCATTTGTACTGTCTAGTTGCACAGTCAGTAACCTACTTAGTGGGAGTTATAGTTCACTATAATGACTCCCTAGTGGCCTCCTTAAGCTAAGGAGAGAGAGAGGATGTGTGTGTTGTCATAATTTCTATCACAGAGCCACCGATCATTAAGCATTCAACACTGCAACACCCAGATTTTCCCTTTCTTTCTTATTCCTTTTGCTAAAAAAAAACAGTGACAGAGACAAACACACGACATAAACAGATAAAAACAAGCTGCTGTTATGACTTTTGGACATGATTCACCTTTTGACATGAATATAGTTTCATATTATGGAAAGTTAGTTTATCATTTGAGAAGTTCTTTAAGGATGAATTTATAAAATGACTGTGAAAGAAAATCACTACTGGAGGATACACTCTTCTGGATCTCTGATTCTATGAGCATACACAATATACACTATCTGAGCAAAATATTATGAAGGTGTCAGCCATTTACTATTTATTGTTTTTAGTATTTACTGAATCCTTGGTCTCTGCATTGAGTTTGCGAGGTTAATAAAATGTCCTTTTGGGGAGATCATAATTTAATCTAGCGTCTATGCGGCTGTGAGCTAGACACTGTGAAATCCAGTCATCTATCCAACCAAATCCACACTGTCACATCTCCAAATCTAATATGCCGGTTAACTGTGCCATGAAGGCAGCAAATGAACTACTATCAAATGGTTTCCACCAGTCTATCGTGTAATAGATACAGTGGAGTAGGACTAAAATACTCCCCGCAGTGTCCTGCAGGACACCCTGTCCAGCTGAAGCAGCAGCTGTTGTCGGAGTGCAACGGATGCACGTTACCTGCGGAACCACAGGGAGGATGTCAGCTGGACCATCTGGCTTCCACAGTACAAACCAGCGGCAAAACTCTGTGTTGCTGTGGAAACACTGGGCTTCACTGTCCCATGTAGTCATCATAGGATGCCAGCTTACATACCACAGTTATTACTATTGCCAAGGAGGTTATGTTTTCATACAAATCTGTTTGTTTGTCTGTTTTTCAGCAGGATTACACAAAGATGACTGTACAGATTAGCACGAAACTTGGTGGAATGTGGTTTCATAAGGGGACTGTTAGGCCTTGGTGGATGTATGCCATTCTAGTTTTCACTTAGAATCTTAGGAAATGACTTCTATCAATGTCATCATTCATTCTTTCAGCAGTAGGAGCACAATACAGTCTAATTGTTCCTAAATCTGTGGGACTCATGGGTTATATCCCGTTTTGCATCTTTGATATTTATTCCTCCAAGGTCTCACATGACATGGAACAGGAATGAATCATTAAAACACTTTATTTCATTAATTTAGTTGTATGCACTGTCCACTGCTGAGTGCATGGGTTAGTTCTAGTAGTTTATTTCCATAATAGCAAATACTGCAAAGACCATAACCCTGCAAATCCTTGCAACTTCAAGTTACATCTTTCACCAAATAGCAAACGCATCATTCAGTTTGACAGCTTTCTAAATCTGCGCCTCACACCTCCCTGTCCAGACTGTGGAGGGAGGGAGAGAGCGATGAAATACACGGACATGACTGTTTTTTATTAGTTGTGAGAGTAGAAATAGACAGGCAATAAAAGGAGGATACGAGCACAAAAGGCAGTTTTATATTCTTGTAATCACTTTGAAGGGTTAGCGTGTCATCAGGCCGAAGCTTACTTAAATATTACTGGGGTTCTGACAAAAGAAAGGTCATCTCTCAGACTATGAGGGGAATAATAAGAGAGCCGGTCGCAACCAGAGAACCTGTGATACACGCTTGATGTGTGGACTTTTAAAGACCTTGTCAGTTTCCAGGCAGAGAGGGTCTTGTGAAAGACACTTGCCCAACGGCATTATGGGAAGTTTAAGTATACCGCATGGACTAATAGTCAGGATATCCCAACCTCGGTTGCATCACTTCTGACCACTCTTATTTTTTTAATCTCCCTCTTGTGACTCTTTCAACTAAATAAAAAATGTGCAGCCATGTTGCTGGAGTGGCCCCTCGAAGTGCTGCTTGTTTAAAGAGTGCTTGTCATAATTTACGCAGTGCACGCTTCTGTGCACGGTTCAAAAGGAGGTCAGGTTTAAACAGCAACATGCACGAGTTGGTGGGAAACATCTAGATGGTAAATATTTTTTTAAAAAGAAGAAGAAAATTCCTTCACATAATTTATAAATTCATCCGTATCTAATGCACGCACCGAGACGCCATCAATTATTCTTAATAATTTGCTATTAAAGAGCCGCTTAATTGGCGTAATGCATCATGCTCGTAGCTGTGTGATTGTTCACTGGTATCTGAGGCAGTGGAATAGATGAGGGACGGACAGGATGCTGCCTGTGTGTCTTCTCTCCTGGAATTTATCACTCTCATATGCTCTCACTCTCGTTCTTTCCCTTTCAGCCTGTATAATTTGCCCTCGATGTGTTTGGAATTAGATGTCACATCAAATAGGCTATCTGGCGTCTGCAGGCTCCATGTGTGTGTGTGTGTGTGTGTGTGTGTGTGTGTGTGTGTGTGGGTGTGGGTAGCAGGGCAGTAGTATTCACATTAAATGAATCTCTGCCTTGACTCCAGTGTCCAGAATGAGTAGTGGGGGTTATAATATGTCTGATAGTCAAACAGTACATGTGTCATTATCACTGACCTTTCTTTCGTCTGAATGGCCTTCATCCCCTCTCTTCTGCAGCCATTTAAAGCAAGCAGCGGTAGCACTCTGTTGATATATATATTTTTTTTACATTTTGTGGTAGGCTGTAGTATATTAGAAATACAGTGCAGCTCTGTCCTCAAAGCCCCTGACATTTCACACAGTTTCCCTCAAAGTGGAAACGTTCTCATGAGCCGGTGCTGCAGAGCTGCAGAGATGTTGCTGATTTAAATGCTCAGCACACACAAAGTTTGGGCAGCCGGTCCGACATAATTTGGTGCATTATTATCCATGTAGCCCACATTATGCATAAATACTGTATAATATCAGTGCTGGAATTATTGTGCAAAAACTGGAATGCAACTTGTATAGTTCTAACTTTGTTTTCTACCATGTGATGCAACGTGTGTCTTATTGTCACTGAAAGACTACGCTCCCCAGTGAGAGCTAATGAGGATTTGTGCTGCTGCGGATTTTTGCAAAATCTAGCTGCTCATCTGTCGACCCACTCTCGTGTGACACGCCTCATGAATATTTGAAAAAATATATCTCAGCCACATTTTCATAGTGGGTGCAGGTAAAGTCTCTACGAAGAGCTCAGCACTAAAACCTATTCAATTTACTTTCAACGTCATTGTCATATTAACTGTTAAGAATTTAATCACAAGACGTTGGCTTATAATAGTGCATATGATAATAGGAATACACTATTCTCAGTGGTGGCTTCAGTTATTGTATATATTATATGAACTGCAAGAGAGAATATCTGTGAGAGAATGATCCTCACCATCATCTGAACCCAATAACAAAGAGCATACTAACAAAAGTCTGTCTGAGTGAGCGAGTAAATCAATGTCTAAGTAAAAACCCCGAACCTCTGATGTCCACAATCTGATGTGTGCACGTACATAAAGAAAAAAGCATTTTCTTATTCAACATCCCCCCCCCCATGCTCTATGTCTGAAAGCAATTCTCCAGCTCACTTTCATGCCAGTAAAAGTGAAATAATAAAGATGTGAATAATGTGAAGAAATGGTGCTGCAGATTACAGGAGAAGGACTCCTGCTCTTAATGAGAAAATTTGCTCTATGTGGGGGTAAATTTGAAGATTGCTGCTTGTGTGTGATTTCCGTATGCATCCATCTTCCTCTCCTCTCATCCCTCTCAGTCTCTTGCAGTCTCGTCTATTTTTGCTTAAAAACAAAGACGGAAAACATCCCATACTCACGAGTCCAAAAAATACTTTATAATGTATCTGTATAGTTGGAATATCGGCACAATGTCCACCATGAGCCCCATGATTC
This sequence comes from Hippoglossus stenolepis, assembly GCF_022539355.2. Lineage (NCBI taxonomy): Eukaryota > Metazoa > Chordata > Actinopteri > Pleuronectiformes > Pleuronectidae > Hippoglossus > Hippoglossus stenolepis. The sequence continues at coordinate 16,349,139 of NC_061489.1, read as the reverse complement.
TGGTACAGTGATAGTCCTTGTATCTACGACAGGAGAGTAAAAGTTGTTGCTTGCTAGAGGAAACTTCTAAAAGCGTTTATTATCTACACCTCTTTATGTAACCATGTGAAAAAATGACCCTGGCCAAAAAGAAAGTTTTTGAAATAGCAGTAATGCTGGATGTGTTTTAATTAAAGACGCGTTGGCTCACCTCAGTGATAAGGCTTTTTAGATGTAGGCTTTACAGTAGAAGCCATCCACTGTTGACTCGGTTGAAAGCTTTTTGGTCCCAGTTTTCTGTTTTCATTAATAGCAACTTACCACAGTGAGTCCAGCTCATATATACTGGTACATGGGTTTTTATTAGAAACAGGATGGCTTCTATCTGTTGTACAAAAGTAGGAATAGAAACACAAAAGTGACAGGAAACTTCAACCCACTACAAAAAGCCCACACAAGCCAATCACACTACTCAGTTTAGTGTGATGTCTGTCGCAGTTCATGAGCAACACCACAAAGTCACAGGTCGTGGTGAACATCACAGTGACGAAACCTGCTGATCACAGTTCAGCATTGGCACAAATAAGGTGTGTTTGTGATGATGACAAATGTATGTCCTACAAAAGTCCTTAGTCCACTTGCCATGTTGTAATATGAAACCAAAACCAACGGGATCAAACGTAAACAGTGTAACAAAGACAACTTGTTCCAGACTTCCAGGTGTGAAAACGCCCGAAGTCGTTGGAAAGCTGGTCGATGTCATGAAACCACTGCTGATATAGATATGACACTAATACACACTGCTGCTACACCATGCTTTTAAAACCCCTCTCCAGTGGAATATTTCATTTTGCTCCAGAACAGGTACATCAGTGCCCTTCTGGTGCTTTGTGTGTGTGTGTGTTTAGAGGGGTCTGTTTACATGACTGTCAGTGTGGGTTTGGCAAAAAGAAGCCCTGTCAATGGGAAGAAGAGACGGAGAAGACGGAACCGTAACAGAGAGAAAGAGGTGTGGAGGCAAATACAAATTGTTGGTGTGAAGAAGTCAGTGTAGCCCACAGAGTCGGTGCAGCACTGGGCACTGAGCTGTGAAAAGCCAGAGCTGAGGACTGACTGAGCTGCTTTGTCGGCCCTCGGTGGGAGAGAGGATTTTTTTCTTTTCACTAGATTGAGCCACTGTGATCAACTGGAGGCTTTTCAGTTGTGGGGAATGATTTGGATCCAGCTGTGGGTGATAAGGCAGCTTCTCTACTGAAGCACGAGAGATGTCGACAGCTGTTTTCTGACTTTGCTGTCACATCACTACAAGAGCAACACAGCTGTTGAGGAGCCACAGCAGTCGTGCATGTGTGTGAGCTTAGGGTATCATTCAGGTGTCCTTGATCCTGCTAACAAGAATTCATATCACGGCACAGATTCTTGAAAAAGAGTATGAAAGATTTTGTGTGGGAGAGAAAAAACACAAAATATCTTTCCACCTGACAGATTTAGTTTCACACAGCGTCCGTGTGCCGCACATCAACTCACACGTTACACATCTGTTGGCCAAGATTCCCATCTGTACTGTGATGTGTCAAAAAAACATTCAGGTGCAGACACACACTTTGATCATGCACCAATTTGACTGTAATCACGCCAAGAGGAAAAAGAGCATTGAAAGCTACATCAGATAGATGGCTGCTGTGTGGGCGGGTGGAGAGGGGGAACAATTTTCAGAGCATAACCCTCTAATCAGTATTTAACTTCAAACATTTGCTTGTGGACTAATTGAGGATGACATATGAAGAGAGGCTCGCCCGCTCGCCGAGTGTAATTGGAGGCTAATTCTCAGTGATCTGCCTCATCTCGATGGGATGGGATTGCTGTTGAACCGCTGGACCTGATAAGCCGGGCTGATTAAAGATGAGAGCGGCACAACGTAACTGCACGCCGCATCATTTACTTTCTTTCAATCTCAGTCAGGTAAACTAGATTATTCTGCCCTGTGAGAGAGCACGATAATGCAGTTAATTAGAGAGCCCGCTCGTATTTCACTTGCATGTCAATCTCCGCTCGACTGGATACTGATTCTCTTACATGTGCCTCGGTGATCATACAATAATTTACTGTGTCTGGAAAAATGAACCTCTCCAAAGAGCCACTTTTAAATTAGTTTGAATCAGGAATTATAAGAAAATGAATTTCATTTTTTTTTTTTTTATGAGCAATATCAGCTAAGGGTGTTTTCACACTTGAAGGTCTGGGGCATGATCCAAAACAAGGTTCATGTCTGTTTACAGTTGATACAGTTTGGGTTTCACATTACACTGTAGGGGGCGCACTAGAGACTTTTGTTTGAGGCACTGAAGTCCTGTCGTCATCACCTACATGGGCTGCGTCTACCTTTACTTGACATTGATTGGTTTGTAGACCATTGTGCGTCAGACATCTGCATTCTGACGATTTCGACTCAACTTACAACAACTAACAATTTAGTAGCACTTAAATGGCACTTACTTATAGCACTTTGTAGTTTGGCTTTCTTGAAGAAATGTTGTTCTGGGTTTGTACCCTCATGGTTGAATGCACGTATTGTAAGTCGTTTGGATAAAAGCGTCAGCTAAATGAAATGTAATGTAACTTTCTGAACTCTCCAAAAAAATCGTTACACTGCAAATGTTCCTAACCATGGTTCAGTGTAATCCAGACTGAGACCACCTCTTTTGGTCGGACTAAACTTTGGTCCGTTGGTCCGGATCGTTGTCCAAGAACCTTTTACACCTGGTATTTTGTTTTTGGACTAAACTGAAAAGTCCGAAGGTTTGGACCAAACAAGGCAGGCGTGGAAGCCTCCTAACACCAAGTGTTAACAATGCTTGGGACTTTTTATGTTCTAAATTCGTTGAAGAAATAGATGGCTATGCTTCCTAGAAAACTAGCAAAGTCAAGGGGAAAAAGCTTCCAGTGGTTATCAGTTATTTATAATCGTAATTTCAAATCGGTTATGTTCCGTGACTGACAGTTTGCTTTCTGAGCCTCCACAGGTTTCCCTCACAAGTGACAGGCGTCCGGGTATTCAGTCATTCAGAACAAAGTGGGCTTTTAAGGAGGCCTGAGTTAATAATGCTCATTTGAGTCAGAGGTTCAACTGAATAGCTGCTTAAAGGGCAGTTTGAGAAATACAAGGCATCTTTAACTTTGAATCCTGCAGAGCTACATGCGGAGTCTGAGAGAAAATATAGAGCATAATTGGTCCCTTTTGATTTTTTTTTGAAGAAAAATGAACCTCGGTGTTCTTTACCTCACTAGAAAGTACTTTTCATTTCCTGTTACAAGAATCAGATCACGCGGCATCTAAAACTAACTAACTCTTTATATTTATGGTTATGCAAGATATCCTGGATGTCATTTCATAAGTAATTTTTGTAAAATATATGAAACTCTTAATTTGACCTTGGCTGAAGTTTTAAAATTGTGTATGTCTTCACTTACCTTTGTAAAAGCCATATTTTTCCATTGACTATCAATTTATTCATCATTCAATACTCTATCTAAACAAGCTATTTCTTCTGTTACAGTAGGATCTGCTTCTGCTGTATTTTTAAACATGAATGTGAAGTGTCCCAGATTAATATTTCTAGCTCGCACTGCTTTTTATTTTCACATTAAGATGTTGAAACTTCTTTTACGTGTTAAGCTTGGATAACATTGTTGCTTGAGCAGATCCCAGATAATGTTCAATCTGGGTTTGTTGCAATGCAACTCCAGCGTTCTAATACAAATTCAACATAAATCCTCATGTAGGCTACCAAACGTTTACAGTGAAATAGTTAGAGATGGTTGTATTGAAGTCGACTGTTTTAAGTGGAATAATATAGATAATATAGTACAAATAGACTGGAAAATTTAACATTTGTCCGTTTATTATGGAGAACATCACATTAATAATGTTCCAGTTTACATGTTTCATACAATGATCTAATTATTATTAGGGTGATATTGTGGAAGTGTTGTGTAAAGCACAAACCTGATTATATGTGTTTAAAATGTTAAAGTAATCTCACTTAACATCGCACCAGGGTTGTTGTACTCTTCTTGCTCCTGTGTTTCATAGTTTTACTATTTTTGTAAAGTCTTGACTAAATTTGAGCCTAATTTTTAATCGTCTGTGCTTCTGTTGAAACAGGAACTTTCTGTCCCAGTCAGATTGCTCCACTACATCAAGCTCTTCTCCTTGTTTGCACATGTAATTAGCTTTCTTCCAAAAAAACTTCCGTAGTCTGTATTCACAGAGTCGACAGTTTTGCCAAACCTCAGAGGATTTGAAACTTTCCGTCATGTCTATGTTTGGTTCACCACTGAATGTTTACTTACTATATATATTGTTCCAGTAGCTGAGAGTGAATCGACAGACCACAGACCTGTAGGATTTGGCATGGATTTCACATGACTTGGGCAAAGTGCTTCACTCATTATAGCTTCTCCAGTCTTTTGTTTCATTAGACTCTTGTGCAAAGCTTTGAATCTTCATTAGACCAAACAAGCTGTTGCCATCTGCCCGGTTTCTCTTTTCCTCATTTGAATTCACGCCCAAACACAATCTCCGAGCATTTATGAAGTTTTGGGCTGAATATTTATGAATGGTTGTGAATCTGTTTCTTTTATCTAAATTACATCAACAAAAAGATATAATTCAGTCACACATATTTTCATATTTGCCGTGTGTTTTTGTCACACGTTATGTTTATGTCATGAATCAAATTTAAATGTGTGTGTGCCTCTTCCTGCCTGCGAAGCATCAGTGAGACACATGATCAGTCCAAGTGAAAAGGATCAGAATTCATGTTTTGGTTGTCATGGTTTCAGTCCAGAGTTTTTATTTTATTTCTGTTAAATTTTTGGCAGTGACAAATTGACAATTATTTATCTTTTTTCAGTCATTTTTCAAGCATCAATATCAGATACATTTTCCTATTCTTCCTTTCTCTCAAATAATAATAATAATAATAATTACAATTATTTATTTTTTATGATAGTTAAATAAAACAGTTATAATCTGTAAATTAATATAGTGGGAAATTATTGATTTAATTGTTTAATGCTTTTAAATGTTAAATTACTTTTAATTATAATGTAAAAATACACATAGTTTTGCTCAATTTTTGTAGTTTGATTTGTATCTGTATTTTGTTTTTTATCTCTAAAGAATAAAGAATAACTACAAAGTTGACGGCAACTTTTGCTGTCGGACTTCCTACCGTATTTTAATTTTGTTTTTGGCACCCAATAAATAATAGATTAGATTCATCGTCACATAAATCTGTAATGAAAAATAACCAATAGTTTTTTGCCTTACCTTTACAACTTGTAATATGAACATTTTAGGAATTCATTGTATTTGACATGTTGTGGAATCAGCTTTCCTTTACAATGACATTTTGTGTTAGATAACTAACATTTCTGCCTCCAAATGAATTGGCTTAGATGTTTTGGCCATATCGTCTTTTTTTTACCACCTGTCAGCTCCTCTGATATCTTCCTTTCCCTGTTACGCTCTACCGGCCACAGTAATTACTTCGGTGAGCTTTTCTGTTATTGAAATCAATAGAAATGATGGACATTGATCTAGAAATATCAAAAAGATTTACCGGTGGCAGATTCATTGCATTGCCTAGTCGAATTTTTTTCAGTTTTCTGAGCAGGGCAGACATATTCTCTGACATTTCCATTATTTCTGTTTCAAGCAGTTACAACATACAGTGTGCGAACACAAGCACACACATACACTTTTAGTAGGAAAGTGTTAGGGATAAGACAGTTTTTCATCTGAAACCATACAGGGACTGAATGAGTGATCAGAGTGGTTGTTGTACAGTCTCACATTTCTAGTAGCTGGAGAAGCACATTTAATTTGACATTTAGCTGAGGCTGCCTATAGTTGGTCATCTCTGTGTGCATTAGAGAGAGACGTGTTGGCTGGGACTTCAGTGCTTTTGTAAGAAAATGATTTTAAATAGGGTCTTCAGAGCTTCGAGCTGGTTTCACCCTCCAGTTCTGTGGAACGGTAGAAAAATGGGGAAATTGAGCCGTATAGGTAACCTGAAGCTATGTGTATGTACAGTACAGTCGTATAAACTGTATGAATTTCATTATCATGTCATTATTTCTATCTGATCATGCATGCATCCATCCATCCATCCAAATTAATCTAACAGATTAATCCATGTCTAACATCTTTTGTTGCCATCTGTGTTGGCCAACATTACCAGGTAGAAGACTGACTGAGTTTACAGACGATCACTGTCACCGAGTTTTACATTGATGGTCATACGGCAGAGGATGTTTTCAGTGGTGGAAAACATAGACTGTATATAAATTTGGACGACATGACGGAAGCCATAGCATCTTTATCGCCCTCTGGTGGCTGGCTGCGTTATAGGTTATAAATACTGTCACCTCCATTTCAGTGAATGGGACGTGGGCCAAACTAAAAAGTCACGTCTAACAAAATTTCTCAAATATGATTTCTCTATTTTTAGTCAGTTCTTGTCACACTGTATGTTCAAGTGTTCATTGTTGCTTTTAATTAGTTATTTGATGCTACAAAAATGGAACATTCCTGATTGACGGCTGAGACAGACTCACGATTGGTCAAGCGTGTGTCTCTCTACGCAAACTCCAAACGCTCAAGATGGCAGCATTCGTATTTGGTTTGTTGTTGCTACATGTCTTGATAGTGGGAGGAAGGAGAGATGTCATCCATCTTTATTTACAGTCCATGGCGGAAACAAACACTGTCCAATATTTACAGTTGGACTTATACATTATATCTCTTAATGAGAGAGGATAATACTCAAAATGTCCAAGTCCCAACATGACCACAGTATAACGATGCACACATTCAAACAGAGATCACACAAACACTAATCAACATACCTCTTTATGCACAAGAGTTACATAAACACACACACACACACACACACACACACACACACACACACACACACACACACCAAGGTGGTTGCCCCCCCCCGCTCCACCCCAGGTGTGACTGACTGCTGCAATATCAGGTTGGAGCGGCTGCCTTGTAGTCATTAAAATGTCAGCCGTGTCCTGACATTTACTTCATTTCCCATTTACAAGAGAGAAGAAAACTCTCAAACAATCTGACACACTCACTCACTGCGGAGAGGAAAATGCAAGGATGCATATAAAACGTCACATTCTGTATTCACTCAGTCCACTATGACATTTCGTGGTGTATGGATTCCAGTGTCCAGCTCGCAATGTCCTCGTGCAGCCTTGTTCCAATGTCAAACTTTGATTTATTTTCTTCTTGTTTCTTTCTTTTTCATTGTCTGCGTTATCTTCTGCTGTGTCCCGTCTGGGATGGTTGGAGAGCTGCCCTGAAAAGGCCTTTAAGCCCGGGCAGAGAGACAGAGGGACGAGGGGTGGAAGAGTCTTTGGGAGCAGATAAGTTTGGAGCTGACAGCAAGGAAAATTTCCTTCTGGGGTCTCCGTCTAGCTGCGTTCCCAACTGATTTGTGGGGGTTATGATTGTGATGTATTATCTGGTGAAAGAGGTCAAAGGGAGGATTTACTGATGGCAAGCAGAGGCCCATTATCACAACCAGTCCAGAGGAGCACAGGAGAGTCAGAGCACCAGAGAACACAGTGGTAGTGGAAGTAGTGAAATAAAGACGGCAGTCATTGTTTGTTATTGTCGAGCTAGTTTAACTTGGTATGATCTCTTCATCTAGTCCGGGTACAAACTCACTCAGATGGTGCTGTTGACCTCTGGTGAAACTGGAGTTGTTTGGCATCTCTGTTGTTGGATATTCATTTCCCAAAATGATTTCCAGTCGGTCAGACTCACTCATGCCCGATCTACTCAATTTCATCTATTTTAGTACGGGATAATATCATAATATTTAATAGTATAAAGATACATTTTTTTTAAACAAACAGAAGATTGCTGGAGGCTTAGAGACTCTATCAGACTAAGATAAGATAATCCTCTATTAGTCCAACAACGGGGAAATTATTAAACGAAGCGAGAATAAATGTTTCCCATCTTCATAATGATCTGGCATTTTGACTTGTTCTTCAGTTATTACACTGGTTCAGTGGCTCATTATTAAGACCCGCGACCTCTACCTCGGTGATCATTATTATTACGCTGCTCCATAGAAGTGCGCGCTTCCAATGATGCAAACAAAGCGACAGTCAGACACATGTTCTCGCCCGTATCTCATCACCCTGTCACACATATAATCATTGATTTGGACTTTACTGACACACATGGTGAAACAATGGAGAGAAAAAGAAAAAAGCAATAAGGCATTAGGAATAGAGGAATCGAACTTGCTCAGGGGAGATAAAGTCAAAAGCTCAGTCATAATGTCAGAGTTCAATTTGAATAGAACCAAGAGGACGCTGTACATTTGATGTCAAAATGTACATATATATGCCAGTGTGTGAACGTGTGTGTGTAGTTGAGGACAGTAAAGCTCTGACCCTGGTGTATAATGGAGGCTAAACTGGCCATTTTAAAAGGTAACACACTTGTAAACATGGTGTGTGTGTGTGTGCGTGTGCGTGTGCGTGCGCGTGCGTGTGCGTGTGCGTGCGTGCTTGTGCGTGTGATGTGAAGATCGGTATGGCTCTTTACTTGTCCGATATCGGATAAATAAGTTAGAAGAAAAAGTTTCTCACCTCTGCTAAAAGAAAAGACACAATCTGGTAGTCGTATCTAAGTAGAGATTTTCAGTCAGTTGTGCAGTGGGTTTGGATTCGGGCCCCGAGTTTCTCCTCTATCTCTGGAGTAAATACAGAGCCTGCAGCCAGATAGGCTTCCCAGTCACACTGTTTTGCCTTAATTAACACAGGGCTCGGGCCGAAGCATGGGGCCTACCCATTTTAAACTCCAGCAGTAAAAAGGGGCATTATCTGTGCCAAAAAATCTATCTATCACTGGCATTGTGTTTTTTTCTGCTGCTGATTAGCATTTTGGTGATCGAGGATGCACTGCTGATTATTGCAGCCAGATAACTGAGAGACAGAACTCCGACAGAGAGCAGTGTGTGCTACAGGTGTTCACGGACAGACAGAAAGTAATGCAGCTTTTAACTTTTCTTTTAATGTGCAAACTAGTTGAATTAAGGACACAACCAAAGTAACATCAGTGTCTAGTTTAGCGATAAGACAATGATTCAATATGTGATCAGCTTTTCGATTTTGATTGTGGCTTGAGACATGGCTACAGGATCATGTGGGAGCATCTGATCACGGTTCAGTCAGACAGGATCAATCTGACAGTGGGAGAAAGGAGGTGGTGGGCTCGTTGCGTTTATTAAACCAGGAAGGGAAGTTTCTGCAGCTACATCCATGCAACATATCAGGGAACCTGGTTGTTGTTTACATTCCTACCTCCACTAACCTGCACTGTTTCTGCGAGGCTCCGACCCTGCCCCCAGTTTCTACTTCAACATTCCTAGGGGCTTATTTCGTATTCAGCGTGAAATTATTATTATTACTGTTTTATTTTCATACTTGTTCTCTGTACTTTTTTAATTATTCATTTCATCTTGGCTAATGCTTGTTGAGCAGTTGTAACTAAACAAGATTGAATGAATTCTCCATTGACAGGTTTTTTTTACTGTTTACTGACATTTTATTGGCCAAAAGGTTCATTGATTAATAGAGAAAATTATCAGGATTGAGGTGATTGAAGTGATGATGAAAATAAGGTTGAGTTACAATAAAGGCTTTCATGTGCATTCCTGGTAGCGAGCCTGCTTAACAATCACACAACAAATACAATGTGTGATGAGTGTAGTCAGAAATATTTTGAATACTGCCTTAGCTTGTCACAGAAAGCAGAAGTGAAATTGGATTTTAGGTCTAACAAATTACCATCATGACGGAAATGACTATTTTTGTAATATAAGCTCTAAATATAAACATGAAACTTGGATAAAAGTTGTTGAATTGACTGACTGTGGCTGCTTGGACACAGATAATTGGTCTCCAACATACTGTCTGTCCTTTAGATGTCATTGAATTTATTTATTTCATTTAACTTAAGCAACATTTGAGCTGAGTCAGTTGTTTCTCTCAGAAAGTTAAAACCCTCCTAATCGCATTCATGAGCACTCAGAGTGTACACACACACACACACACACACACACACACTAACACACACACTCAAATGCACACAAAGTTAACTCTTCCTCAAACAGCTCAAACACCACACACAGAATCACATTTTCAGTCCATATATATTTTTTAACGCCCAAACCACCTCATCACAACATTGGCAGCCCTCCGTCCTCCTGCGTTATTCAACGGCTCCTGCTTGAATTTACACTTCCTCACAAATACTAAACCCGATTGGTCGATGGTTAGGGAGGGTTGTGTCCGTCCCTCTGACCTTGAGCGGTATATGTACCTGATTTTGATTAATGAGCATGCATCAAGCTCCATTAGCTTGAAGTGCATATAGGGTCATTATTGATATTTATCTTACATTCAGTTATTACAAGGATAGATTGTATTATTTAGTGGTAAAGTCACGTGGTTAGCTTGTGAGAACAGACCCCCCCCCCAACCCCCGTCTCTAATAAGGGACTGTGTGCCACTGTGTGATTTGTTAGTTTATAGATGCCCCAGTTTAATGACGCTTGATGATTGTGATCTGTGGAACCTCATCTTGTGTCCGCCCAATGTGTTCAGACACAAGTGTAAGTGGCTCACAGCATTGCCTGTAGTTCTTGCCTCAAATAATGTTTAAATGATGAGGATGTATATATTACAGTGGCAAGTTACACATTTTTATTTTCTCCAATCAAACAGAAAGACTACTTTTTCTAAATGCACTTTATTTAAAAGATTTTGAGAATACAATAGCCGAATTGACAACACACTGACGTCAGACACACGTCCGTCTATAAATGAATCATTGGATGCAGCCCATGTAGGTAACAATGACAGGACTTATTTATGTCATACAAAAGCTCCCTGAATTGCAACGTGAGACCAAAACTAACTGGATCAAAGACATGGACCTTGGTCTGGACCATGGTCCATACGTTCAGATGTGAAAAGGCCCTTATTCAGACCCAGGCTCTGTGCTTACACAAGTGTGCGAGTGAAAGTGACCAGTGATGTAGCAGCAGATACTGTCGATAGATTACTTTAATGATCATTGTTTCTATAAAGTTAAAATGATATATAGGGATATATTCCATTTACTTTCACTTATGTAGGAGGCTTTGAAAGCTGTTATACTACATATAGCCTGACAGTTGGCTGTTATTTTTTACTGCATGTTATTAGTTTAATATCACGCTTGATTGAATCTGTTTAAACAGCCAGCTGATCCCATCTACTGGAGGACAATTTATTGATTAAGCCATTGCCTTAGATTTTGTAGCTGTGGATGTCAAAGAATTTATTGATATGAGAAGGCATTGCTGGAAGAGCAATTTATGGCTGGCTTGAGAAAAATAATAAGGCTTTATTTTATAAAAGCTTGTGCTCTTTATGTCTACACTCAATATCATAATGTGTGGTTCAGGCGCGATGGCAAATATAGGAGGAGAAGTGGACTCCCATTTCAGTGCTTTTATGTGATTATATGAACCCGTATAAATCGTTGTCTGCACTTTCCACATTAGGTTCAGAGGTTTCCCCATCTTATCCTCAGATGATCATCCCTTAACAAAGCCCACTTGATCTTGACACATCGAGAAATAAAGCAATTACACTTGATCTTATACTTTTAGTGAGCCTGCCCTTTTCTAAAGCTTTACTGGATACAAGTGGAGGCTGAGAGGAAAAACCCACTCTCTGTTATTTGGCCTTATCCTTAATCCGATTAAAAACTGTTTATCTTACCCGTTCCTCCGCTGCAGTCGCATTAATATTTTACCGTGTTTTGTGGTCACAGTAATGAACACTAGTGGCCGCGGTCAATACTGATTTTGTATATTTAATTTGTTCTGTAACTTCATCTTCCCAGGGGCCATTTCATGGCTTCCATCATTCCTCTCTGTCATCCCTCGCTCCAGTGCTTTTATCTACTAATGTTTGTCTTTCTGTTTCTAAGCTTCTGTTTTTCTACCATTCAGAACGGAGGTAAAATAGAAGAAACAATCAGTTTTTAATGGCCGGAGAGTGATGGTCATTTTTCTAATAGCAGGAACAAGTCTATCCTCTGGGAATGGTTGTGAAAGTGCTCATTTATACTGTTTTGAATTGGGTTATTTGCTGTTGGAAGCTGGGCAGAGAAAACACCACAGAGCAAAAAGCAAATACGACACAAACATGTAAATCCGACCTTATACGACGACCTTTAACGGGCAACAATTTTTTCTTAACCTGCAGGGTGAATGGCTGAAAAATATGGACTTGTCAAAGTCACGGCAGGTCACAGAAATATCCTCATGGAGCTCTGTAGCAAATAATTAGAGGCTACCTTCTTCTCTGTGAAAGGGCTTGTTGGCAAAGTTTCCTGTTCCCTTGGACTATCTGTATTATCCAATCAGTGCTGGCCTCCGTCCAGTATCAGAGGATGAAAAAGACTGTTTCATCCTTTTCTCTTCTTTTGGACTTTTGTCTGAACATTGCGTTTGGAGTAAAAAGAGATACAGAGCCAAAGACTGTGGTTCTAGGCAGGGAAAGATGTCAGACACCTTTCTTGTAATGATTTTTCTAACTCGTGCTGTACTGTTATTAAGAAGCTCCGCTGAATGTGTTTAAGCAATTAAACAGGAAATGCAAGGTTTTAAAACACCTTGACTCTGTAACAAGCAACCGTATTGGTATTTATCCACCATCGATAATTATAAATCTAATTAAAGTCCTCCCTTTTTAAACGTGTTTTTAATTCAGACTGATTCCATCTCACGACTCTGTTAATGTCTGTCATTATTACCTTTCACCATGGAGGTCTTGTTTTTGTTTTGATGTTTGTCTGTGTCTCAATTCAGTTACACTTCCTCTCCAGCACTTCCAACAGCGGGGATCCAAACACATGCAAGGGGACTGGTACACAGACTAAAAAGTGAAAGCCAACCTCCTGCGTCAGAGAGAACTGCATGGCATCCACTTGCGGGTACGTGTACAACTGCAGCTAAACTATGAAGTTTGACTGTCTGTCTGGACAGTTAAAACTTTATGGGCAATAGCATGAGCCAGCATGCTGCACACAGCTATAAAATATAGCAACGGAGGAAAAAATAAAGTAATAGACCTTATTTTACACAGAGAAGTGTAAAAAATGTTTGGTTGATTATAAAACTGTGGGGGGACAAATTTAAATATGTCGGGAAGTCACAGCCTTCTTAATTATTGGGAAACACTGCTTTGACATGGCGAGATAGGGCATTAGCTTTGGGAGAGGAGAAGTTGTATCTTTTGTCCTATGTTCTTTTGTCTTTACTGCATTTGTCTTTTGCATTGTTTTTACTTTCTGTTTATCCATATCAGATTTTAAAGCTCTTTGGATAAACTCCTTTTTGTTTTTAATGTGCTCAATAAATAAATCGAACTAGACTTGAAATGACTAGAGCGCCACAACTATTGGCCTTTTCTATTCGACTTCACATTAGTTTTTAATGTGCTTGCCAGCTCTTTCTGTGCCAATGACTGATTTTATATTTGCCATTGTTCACATAAAACCATGATGAACATGATGAAAGTTTCAGATTCAGAATACTGCCGTAAAAAAAATTCCAATAGGCCTGCACAGTATAATAAATGCCCGATTGGCAGATTCAATCATAATACACTGAGCTTGGCTGCGGTGAGCTGCTTAGTGTCAGGAAAAATACATAATCAAGCAGAAGGCAACCAGGGGACGGCAATAAGGCAGAAGAAGTCATATGAAAAATAACAGTCATTGCACTGCTGGTGTTTTAAATTAGTTTCGGTTTTGTGGAGCCGAACAAAAAGACCCCATGAAGAAGCACTTCAGCATTTTTCTTTTCTGCTGTCATTCACGCCACGTTCTTTGTCAAGTTTACTTTCACTGAAATCTTTGCCTCTCACTTCTAAATGTGAACGCTTCGACAGTTATTGAAGTCACATTTGTATTGACTCTGCCAGCAGGTAAAATGTCCTGAACTCAACTTCTACCAGCTCCACCACACTAAGGATCTGTATGTAACGGTCGTCAAGGTTTCATCAGTGTCTCACATGCATTTCTCTTTCCGAGCAGATATTGACTCACAGATGTAATTATCTCTACCACGGCAATTAATAGCCTGTGATTAATAGGTATCACTGCCAATTTGCATAAATCTCCATTCTCTCCTCCCATACTTGTGGTCCTGCAACCCCTGCTAATAGATGATGCATGTCACCAAACACACCATTATTGAACTTTATTTTCTTCTGTTATGCAGTAGAACAGCAGTAATTGGACAACACTTAATAATTCTGCAAATTGTACTTTAATTAACTACACTGATTTAAACAATCATCTTCTTTTTACACTGTATTCTAAGCTCACGCTAATAAAGGCTCCATTGCCTGAACACACTGTTAGTCCATCATCCTTTCTATATGATATTCATCTTATTGTCTTCATTAACATATTTACGCTTTAAGCTTTCATAAAGAAAACAGGTATTTCAGATATAAATCTCCAAACTGAGGTATGTTGTAGTTTGGAACGACTGTCTTACTTCTTGGTTATCTCACAGTAATGCACATTTTCGAAAACATTGTACTCTCTCTTTCTGTTTCTGTAAGTGAAACAAAAATGAGATGATATATCTGAGCGGGTTTATCCCATGCCAATAAATGTCTATGCTCTTAAATGTGATCTTAAAGTTAGTCTGCTCATTTCAAAAATATATTTTTATTCCATTTGGTCACAGCCCTAATTTTCTGTGCCTAAAAATATGAGATAATTTATTAACAATTACATACAGTCAGTATTTACAGTGCACATGGCATGTGCTTGTTGCCGAAGAATCCAATTTATCAATCTGTAATGAAAATGATTTCATAAACCAGACTTGGAGAGCACATATCACTACCCTGCACTTTGTCTACTCTACAGAGGATATATTTTTACTTTATAATTCAGAGTAATGTTGCCATGATAGTAACCATTTTCAATTCAAAACCATTTTAAAATGGAAACCCACACACTGACACATACATCATACCTCTCTTTAAGCCAGTATCAATGATATATTCTCTGAAATCAAATGAGTCACTCAAAGAATTAAGAGTCTTTTCACTGGGTTTTTATATAAAAGCATCTGGTGAAGATATCATCACACTAATTTAACCCTCGCATAGTCTCTCTCTTTATTCTGCTGCTTTTTTCTCATTTATCAGCACGTGGAATTATAATACTAATCACCATGGTCCTAGAAATCGTTATCGGAAATCAGTTCATTCAAGCACATTGGCCAATGTCAATGTCAGCGCCAATCTCATCGCCCTGTCGAGCTTGTCAAGTCTGTGATGTTTTCTGAATGAGAATAAGAAAATAAGTTAATGGGAGGAATGTAGATAGAAAAATGTGAGACGAGTATAGAAGAGAGAGGAGAATGAGCATATACAGGATGTGCAGAGTGATGGGAGACTGGGGCTTAGGTCGACCACGAACCAGAGGGTTGTTGGTTCGATCCCCAGTTCCTTCTGTCCACTGGCTGAAGAGTCCTTTAGCATGAAACTGAACGCTTAAGTGTCCTGATGGTTGTTGTGTGAATGATGTCTGATTTTAAAAGAGTTGTATGGATTGGAGCATGTGTTATATTAATGTGCTTTTAGACATGCACTGAACTCCAGATAATCTCCTAAAATTATGTGGACGGACTTAATGTGAAAACGCAAATATCCAAGTCAAAGGCTCCGGACAATCTCCAAGCTCTGATAATGTCTGAGTGGGCCCATGTGATAATACAGCAGGTTATATTGTCCTGAAGATTCACTGCAAGCAAGTGGGCACATTGATGACGTTTCTAACATGAAGGATGTAAAGATGAAAAAAATATCTCATGGTGGAAAAGAGGAGCCATACGTGTGGAAGATGCTAACGAAAATGTAAACTTGGTAAAAAGAACGAGATTTGAGAACTTTTCATGATTAAGGATCGGCGCCAGTGTCGACGTGCTGTAAACACAAACGTGATCGCAGCGGATTTATGCGTCATGTCAGAAGCAACCCTTCACTTGGACACTTGGATTTTCCTCTTGTTGAGACCGCACCTGACCAGGGGAATCTCCTGCTGTGTTTTATTATATGTCAAAGGCAAACTTTGGACTCCAGATCTTATTGTCTGGACATTTTCTGGAGTTCATACCTGGAAACAGCTTTACTGTAAAGCGTTTTGAGTGGGTAATGAGACTAGAAGAGCACTACATAGATACATTCCCTTTACCATCCCTCATTGTGATGGCTTGACGTTGCTTAGAACTAATGAGCCATAGCAGGAAAGTTGTAGGTTCTAGAATAATCCTGGATTTCTATATGAGCATAGCATGTTCTCCTTGTGCCTGTGTGGGTTTCCTCTGGGTACTGCCTCCCCCTGCCTGGCGTCTTGTAGGTGTTGATGTTTGTTTGTTTTTGTGTGCCAGCTCTTTCTTAGACTGGCGACCTGTCCAGGGTGTAACCCCCCTCTCACCCTGCAGTATCAGCCAGGATTGGCTCCATTCCCTTGGTGTAGCTGATGGATGCCCACTCTACTTTTAAATGAATCAAACTTTCCGCTCTCTTAGTTATCATTCTTTGGAGCTCCCTCTTTCATCTCCCCGCTCCTGCCTTTGTTTCTGACCTTCTCCTCTTATCAGTGTCACTACATCTTTCTTCTTTCTTCTCCACGGTTCGGTCATGCTGTCATTCTCCTCTCAGCCTTCCATCACGTATTACTTGACTTCTCCTGGAATCCTTTATTCTACGTATTATGCATATGTCGTTCAATCTATGGCGTTAGGTCACATTTCATATTCAGGATTCCACTGAATCTCTTTTGATTATTCTGGTATTTGTTTCTGTGACTGTGCAGGTGTGTGTGCATGCTGGTGCATACGCTCAGACGGCTTACTCCTCCATCTTAGAAAGCCTTCAACTTGCCCCTCTCATTCTTTTATCTATCATTTTGTCATAGCCGAAGTGTCATATTCAAGTGAGGAGTTAAGTCATGCAACCTCGAGCATTGATATAAGGAACTGAGGCCGAGACCCCAATCAATACGCTAAAACTTCAGTAGGAAGGTTGGCGTCCCCCTCAGTGGTCTTTTGCTTGTGTGAATTTTTATGACTTCACAGAGAAAAGAAATGGCCAGGCTTTCCTTCCTAGAGGAGAAGATTTCTTTTTGATTGTGTAGAAATAAGTCTTGCCACCTTTATATTTATGTGTGGCTCTGTGCGTGAAAGCCTAGTGACTAAGGCTATTAGGGTATTATTAGGGTAAGTTTTAAAATATTGTACTTCAAGCAATGACTCGTGTTCATTTATTCAACATTTATATAACACTGTTAAGAATATGAGATTCAAAAAAGAAAGAGACTGTCGTTTTTTAAGGATCAAGAAAAAAACACATAGTTTGTGAGGCTTAGGCTATTTAATTTTGTGATTTACCTTCAATAACCAAACATGTTAACAGAAACACAGAGTGTGATGAGGCCAGGATCAAGTAAATGCTCACATCAGTCACCAGCTGTGGCTCAAAACCAACCCATTAGGCCCCCAGTGGAGACCAGGCCACTCTCGTGACGTTTCCAGCCTCCGGCTAATGACTTGTACAGCGTGACTTGATCTCCATGTTAGAAACAGACATAGGATTAAACAATTTTCTAAAATCCAGTGTACCTCACTCATAAGCTGTTTTCTGCTCTGTAGCAGTTTTGTCTTATATGTATCATATTTCTATATTTCTTTCTCTTGTCTCTGTTTAACCTAAACTGTCAAGTTCTAAAACGTCCTCCACCTTCATTTGTTTTCTGTCACCTGACGCTGGGTTTGTGCTTTGATATCTGTCACCTTGAACGTCACTCAGCTGAGCCTTGGCAACACGGCGATAACATCACCATAGAGATCAATGTGGACAAATGTGGGGCTGATGCACCAAAATAGTTTTCATTAAGTTTCTCGTACTGCAAAAAACCCATCCTACAGTTTATTTAGTGTATATTTCTTAACATAAAATTAGAAAAAAGTTTATTTTTACATTTCTTCCCTCATTTTCTACTTTTTATTGCCTTTTTCATTGATAATTCAGATAACAACCTCTTTATTTGCATGTGGATCTTGAATTAAATTGGGCTTTTAAAGCTCCATGAAGCTGCATTGTTTTTGGATTCGTTCTGCCCCCTGATGGTCATAAAATACACAATGCAGGTGTAATTGACTAAAAAGGCAGCATGTAGTGCCCCCATCCTGAGAGAAAATGTTCTTCGCTGAGACTTTAGTTTAAGAAAATGATAATGCAGATGCATGATTTCACAATAGAATAACAGTTCATGGATTGTGTCTACACATAAACTATAATAGTGACAAAATTTACTGTCACCCTGGTTGTTTTTGCTCCTGCTCTCCCACTGTTTCTCTCTCAGTGTGATGCCCAGGAAAGGAAGCCTCGGCCATGAACGCAAACAAAGTAACTGGTGCTCATGGGAAATGAAGGGCGTCCTCTCAGCTTCGGTCCAGCTCTGTTTGTTGATCTGAAGGCCTCCTCTACTCTTAAGAATAAAGGATCTCATGTTAAATATTCCTCGTTATAATACTTGTAACTCCTGAAGTGTTCAGGGCTTTCACCGTATGTCCTCTATTGTCCATGTCACCTTCACTGTGACACAATGATAACAGAATTATGGTCTAGGGACAAAGCTACCGCTGCTATTAAACACACATACATGCTTTAAATAGAGAGTACGGAAAGTGAGTGACTGTCCTCTCCTGTTTCACTCCTCTTTGTTTTTTGGATGATGAATTGAGACAATATAAACCCTGAAAGAGGGAGATGTAAAAGACCATTTGAGATATTTTCAGTATGCCGACAGTAACAGGGGGAGGTGATCTATCTCCTGGGTTTTCTCTCTCACCTCCCCCGACAGATAATTAAATATGATGTGAACACAGCACTGTTCTTTTGACAACATATTCATATAAAAATACAATAGCAGCACTGTCGAGGAGGTGAAGGGTGCAAAGAGATTGAATTTGAATTGAATTTTCTTTAACTGAAAATACAGTTTGGGGAAAGTTAAGGCTTTGTGCAGGATGTTTTTTTGTATAACGTGGTTACACACGTTTATGTATAGCTGTGACTCCATCTGAGGTAGAATCTACCCCTTCATTTTTCTTTGTGTTATTCTATTTTCACAAATAGTCCAAAACAATTTCTCACCCTTGATTTACCTGAAGCTGAAATTGATACTGTTATTCTAACTATATTTATTACTATAATTGTTCTCAGTAGTCCATCTTGCTTTTTGCTTTGCACTAGGTTTGCACTAAAGTGAATAATAAAATGTCACTGGGCATCTTTCTGTGTAATTGTGTGTCTACATGACTGCCTACTGGACACATCTGTTCAGCGAAGATAAATAACCAATCCGGTCTCAGCAAATCCTTTCCTCTGTAAAGACTCAGTACGTAAAGTCTGTGCTTAATTTAAAACCTTCATCACTGGACGTGTGATATTCTTTATAAGGTCCTCATATTAAGATTTAATGATCCATGCAGGGTGTTGTGTAGTTTTAAGCTGGAGTTCCTGATCTGCCTTATCAGTGAAATGTGAGGGACTGAGACCAAACCAGACTGAGAAGATGAGTCTCTCAGTTTAATGGTGAGACAATAACTTTGTTTAGATTTACTTCTTCCGCAACCCTAACCTGAAAGTCAAAAGAACTTAAATGTCTTGTTAAGTTTTTTATCATCGTCTCATCGTTATCTTTTATTGGCAGAAGTTTCTTAAAAGAGCAACAGGGTAATATTTACAATGGGATGTAAAATGTAAAAGGTTATGAAGCATTAGCTAGCCCGCTAATCAGCCCGCTGTGTGTGTGTGTGTGTGTGTGTGTGTGTGTGTGTGTGTGTGTGTGTGTGTGTGTGTGTGTGTGTGTGTGTGTGTGTGTGTGGTCCAGTTATTACTCATGTTGTGGGGACCTAAATCTGTTAACACAGTCACCTTACACAACATGGGGGCTTGTTTTTCATATGGGGACAAGGGAATAGTGTCACATAACTTTATTGACACTGGCAGCATGTGTGTGCATCTTTTTTATCTGCCCTAAAATCTCAGCGCTGATCCATCTAACTCGACGGTATGTCTGAAGCAGAATTATGGCCACTGCATATTGTAGCTTTTCAGACTGTAACCACATTTGTACAACCAGACCGTGGTGTGACCCTGGGACTTTAGGGGTCGTTTAAGAAGCTCTGAGAGAGTATAAGGTATATAAGTAGATAAAAGAGAACTTTCAGGATCAGGAGTGGTTTCCTAAATCCAGTTTCAGTTCAGCCTGCGTGACTGAGGAACAGCGTTTGCACTATCGACACACCAATCCACTAAAAATGCCCTGGTGTCCCTACAGTATCCAGGCGATTTCCATCAGCACTGCAAGAAAGATCGAGGTTCAAACCCTGGTTTTCCAAAGGCATGCAGGTTACGTTTATCTACAACTCTAAATAAGTGGTATAGCTTATGAATGTATGGGGGGGTGATTACAAGCTTGATTGTTTGGGTTGTTTCTTCATTGGAGTTGAATGCATAAGTCCACAAAGTGCCAAAAGTGACCAGATCCAATTTGTGTGTCCGTGAGTGAGAAACATATCGCTTTTGTGTTTTCTCTGCTTTGTTTAGTACCATTTCCCTATCGATCGGAGTTAACAAATACTGCATGAAAGACAGTGAGGGAGTGAGGGTAGAGAGCAGGCAGGAGAGGCAGGAGGGTAATTCCCAGCCATGATCCAGTGTTTGATATCTGACTTGTGGATCAGATCAATATTGTGTGTTTGTTGAGAAACACACAGCCTTGCAGCCTGACTGTTAACCGCAAATTCCTCCTGGGTGTATATGAAGTCCTGCGACACCTACATACACTGCATTCCTCTCTTCTGTTTGCCTCTCACTTTCAGTCCCATCATCCTGTCTTCTTTATGACCTCCAACAAGGAGGTTTTCTAGTTTTCATTTTGATGGATGGAAGTTTTAAGGCAGTCTAAATCTGCAGAACATTAGTGTTTTCATATCTTTTCATTTTCTTTTCTTATTCAAATAATCAGAAAATAATTAAATCCAGGAGTCGGTAAGAGGCCAAATCAAGAGCATATTGGAACCAGGTACCCGGCGCTGTTCTCTGCTTGTTTAAATCTCATTTTTGCTCTTTTGCTCATTTTTCTCCCCTCTCTCTCTATTTCTCTATCCATCTCCAAGTCACCCCCCCTCTCCTTTCAGTGCTCTGTTGTTATTCTTATACTTTACTGTGACACTTCTGCATAAAGGGCAGATGGATGACCGGCACATCTTGGCTGCAAAGATGAATAACCTGTCTCACCAGTTCTCTCTTGTCCTGTTTCACAGTGTCTGCTCTCTGTTTATCTTCTGCTTCAATATCAGCATGGTGAAGCCTTTTAGGTCACAGAGGCTCTGCGGTTGATTTAAATCCAGTGAGCAAGAAACTATATTTTTCATGTGGACTGTGCACGCGTGGCTGTGGTGTGAATGGTTGACCAACACGGGACCGCCAGTATGTGCAGTGATACATGAATTACGATTTATAGCGGCAGCCATATTTCTCAGAGGGACAGAGTAACTAGAGTCATCATCCATGGGGCAATATATATTTGCTCATGACATTTCACATTAATTTCATACTGCTGACGATTCTGCACTGGACTACATGTTCTCCTCTGTCGTGAAATAAGCAGAGAGCTGTGGCATCAACCAAAAGGAATAAAAAGAGATGATGTGATGGGTCATGACTGAAGCCAGGCTCACATCATTAACAGAAAAATACAGAGTCCTAAATGTCTCAGGGGCACATGAGTGATTATCTTTTAAAATAAAATGTAAACTGGCTGAATAATGCATCACCACAGACCACAGACAAATTACCATAGAGATGAAATCAACACACATGTGACACATACCGGACAGTGCACGCTTCACATTCGCCAAGATGTATCAATTTTGCCATATTTGCTGTAGAATTGAGTTATTGCAATAATGGAATACAAAAGTGACATTTGAGGTAATTTAGTAACAGTGTTAGAGAACAATGACACGTTTATTCTTCACATTTCAAGTGTCCAGAAGACAGAATATCA
The DNA here is from genome assembly GCF_022539355.2 of Hippoglossus stenolepis. NCBI lineage: Eukaryota > Metazoa > Chordata > Actinopteri > Pleuronectiformes > Pleuronectidae > Hippoglossus > Hippoglossus stenolepis. Next base: position 16,326,890 of record NC_061489.1, on the reverse strand, counting down.
AAGCAGTCACTTGTGAAGAGGAGTTCTTTTATTTTCTTGCATTGTAAAATTTTCAAATAATACAAAAAAAATCTCAATCTGTTTTCCATCTCTATATTTCTACTATAAATGGAAGACTATTGTTGTGTTATTATCTATCTATCTATCATATCTGTCTGCCTGTCCCTCTGTCGATCTGTCTCTCTATCTGTCTCACAAGATAGTCTGTCTTTCTGTCTGTCTGCCTGTCCCATCTGTCTGTCTGTCTGTCTGCCTGCCTATGATCTGTAAGTATGGGTATGTGTGGAGAGCTCTGTTTTTTGCTCTGTCATCTCACAGAGTGCACGATCAGCCACAGTCTGGTCCCCTCGGGGCTGTTTGGTGCAGATTGTCTCATTCAAGAGGACTTCAGCAGGGTGAATGCCTCCCCTCACATGGGGCCTCTATTGAAGGTCTCTGTTAACCACTAAGCCCCCTTGTGCTCTGAATGTACAAGTGTTCCTCATGCGTTCCCTTTGGAACAACTTTGATGTCAGTTCTGCGTCTGACTCTGACATCTTTAAGCCAGGCCTGACCCCGCTGAGCCGCTGAAAGAAACGCTTAACACGACATTTTGTCTCTGTGTATCTTGTCCCATTGTGTGTGTGCCTCCCAGTGTGCAAATGTTTTCTGCCCCTGCTTTCTGACTCACTGCCCAGCAAAGGGACCTCCATCACAGGCAGCAGTGCCGTGTGCCTGTCACAAACAATCTGGGTCATGCCAAGTGAAACAGACAACGGGGGCCCCTCTGAGACTCATCGCAGGCCTCAGTGCAAAGTCTGAAGAGAGTCGAGAGGCAAGGATGAGGGGAGGGAGGGAGCAGCAGGAGAATCACAGGAGGAACAAGCAGAGCAAATGGGTGAACAAATTAAGTTTGTGTCTAAACACTGACAATTGTCAAGGGGAGAGACTGTAAGAGCTAAAGGGAACATTTAATGGAACAATAAACTTTCCTTAGTTCTGCTAAAATCTTGTATTATGTCTATTGAGCTGCTGAGAGTAGATTACAGTAGGGTTAGTTATCATTTTGATTTTAAATGATTGTGCTTCTGATGATTCACTTCTTGTGTCACATTATATTTCTACTATAATAACTAACTAACCTACACCTATACCACAGTTCACATCTTACCACTAACCTTAGCGAGGACATGAGAAATGTTGTTTTACCTCATTGGAACCGGGCTCTGGTCCCCATGAGGTCCACTTGTCCTGTCGAGGTCAATGTTTAGGAGGTCCTACAGAAGTAACAAAAACGAGTGTACACACACGCACACACACACACATAAACCAAATATGCAGGTCAGATATAATTATCAGATGGTGTTCCTATGGTAACTGTCAAAACTGTTTGTGTTGTGTTGAAAACAATTTGGAGACTCAATAGAGAAAAAAAGAGGTTATTTAGAAATTCTTTATTCTTATGATGAGAGCAATATCAGCAATTACATCTGTGTGTTAGATCTTATTGTGAGGATGTTTTTGAGTACGTGTGACCTGCGATGACACAAACACAGGACAAAGAGCTCCTCGGGGCAGACGTACAGACTGAAGGGCTGATTCAAGGTTCACCTCGACACCAGCAGACGCAAAATCTTCTACCAGCTTTGACTCTGCCACAGGACTTGAGTACATCATGTGCGTGTGTTTTATATGACTGTAAATCTTTGTCCCAGTTTCAGCCTCTGCCCCAGAACCCTTCACCTCATTTCATACAGTGTTAAAATACAATGACTCGGGATAGCTCTTTGTACAAGCCAACAGTGGCAGGAAGGGGGCGACTCCTTTTTGCTCATTGACTTTTTTATTTTGCATTACTGCCCTCTACTGTTCTACTTTCTATCTACTGTCAAGTGTTGTGCTGTTTGTTTTTAGGAGATTCAGCAGTTGGTCTTTCCATTTGAATTTAGTTGATGCTAAAATTGCTCTGTGTGTTTTTTATATTTTTAAAAGCACTCACACAGAGCCTATTTATCCAGGGTTATTTTTTATATCAAATTATAAGTATAGGTATAGTACAATCAGGTGGTAGCCATGGAAACAGTGCAAAGCATGACTAAATCTTATAGTCTAACATGCCTTTTTTTTACCTGGTTTGAAAGTCACAGAAAAAACATGATAGTTGGTGCTAGTATAATTTTATATAATGAAAAACTCTTATGAGCTGTTTGCTGGTTTATTGTGAGTCACCAAATGGATAAACATGAAAGTGCCCCTTTCCTGAAAAGCCAAAGCTTTAATAGAACAGTGTTTTCCCATTTATTTCAATTTTGTTTGTGTTAAGATATTGTCACAAAAGGAATAAAACACATCGAGCCAACACTATGAAACATTTTCTATCTTTCTGGTGCAAGTTTATGACGTTTCTTGAAGATTTGTTTTAATGTTGGACTGACTTGATCCAAAATTCTACTAGTTCTTAGGATATTGTCATGAGTTAACCCCAACCCTCCTCTGTCTGAACTGCTGTCTAGACTTTGACACACTGGGATGGATGAACTTTGACCTCCTGCTGGACCAAGCAGAGATGAGCGCCATCGACCTGGACAAGTATGAGCTGTGCACGAAGCCTCTCTTCCAACTCCTCTCCTGCAATACCTTCAAGGACGGCAAGCTGTCTTACAGCGAGTGGTGTTACTGCTTCCAACAACCTGGGGGTGAGGGAGGGAGGAGAGTTTTCCAGAGCCTGATGGAGTCTGACAGAGACAATGAGGCAGTTGTTGAGGATTAAAAGATCCACCGGAGAAAGTGAATTGGACATGTTGGAGCGGAAAATTTAACTTGCACTCATTTCAGCAACCCAAAAAAAGGTCCAGAAATAGGACATAGTTGCAGCGGACATTCTCTGCAGGAGTTTAAGAGACAGTGATGAAAATGTAAGTGGTTGTACTGCCTCCTGCAGCCTGATGCAGAGAGAATGACAGGAAAAACAGAACAACGTGCCACATGGACAGAGGAGAGAGACTGTGATGATGGAACAGAATTGCTAAGCATGGGAATGTTTTTGTATACATTTTAAAGAGGTTATTTGTGGGGAAACAATGAATTCTTGAATTGGGTTATGAGGCAGACTTTTGAGTTGAAGGCGGAATCATTATAAGTTAAAGAAAAGTGTATCGTATGTGTTTGTTACAACAGGATCTTGTTCTTGTGTGTTTGTAGGTTTGACCTGTCAAAGTAAGAAAAAATACGATCCCGACGCAGTGGAAGGATGCCCTCAGGTCAGTTTAACTGACAGCTGTCAGTCACTCATTCTGTATCCAAGGACAACATGCCCACCCACAATAAAACCACACTGTATATTTCAAGTTCGTATTTCTGAGATTAAAATGGATCAGTAACACATTTTATAATCCTTTCACATTGGTCTCATTAGTCACCATTAGTCTTTTTGTCACAACAATATACCAGTTGAGTGACGGCCCTTGTGAGCGTGCATAGATGTGTAGATGCTATTGTAGGTGACTGGTTGCCTTTAAGTAGATGTAGCAGATTGTAATAAGGGATTTCTGGTTATGATGAGACGTGAGTTTAGTTTAATCTGAGCACAGGCATGTTTTTCTTTTTCACTGGTTAATATGTTACACATTCCTCCTTTTAATATTCTTTGTCTCTCCTGTCTTTCTCTCCTCGCTGCCTCTAAGTTCCTACTAAATAATTCTCATCGTACTGTGGAGGACTACTTCAATATAACCCAGGGTCATGGCAGCAGCAGCCACTGTTAGCGAGTGGACAAATATGGCTATTCCAGAAAAGTGGACCATCCTTACTGTGGTGACTTTAGCACAGATGGAAAATAAATTTGTTACATAGTGGCTTTGGCTTTCTTCCACAGTTCAATTGGGGTTAAGTTAACTGGAGACTGTAACTTGACCATAGCTGTGAATGTGGGTGTGAATGGTTGTTGGCCCTGTGATGGGCTGGCGACTGTTCAGGGTGTACCCCACCTCTCGGACAATAAACAGCTGGGATTGGCTCCAGCTTTCCCACGACCCTTAAGAAAAAAGTGACATGCTAATGGCTGGATGGAATTTATCATTCAAATTTCCAATAATCTTCAACCCCTCACTTTATAAATAACCTTTGTATGCATTTAAGAAAACAAAATACCAATATCCACCCATTGCTGCAGTCCCACTCTTTGCAAATACTCTGTCAATCTCTCAGAGTGAGCTCCCTGATGCAGATGAAGCTCTATTAGACTGTGTTTCTCTTCGTGTGTAAAGGACACACTGTCTATCATGACTTCCGCATCCAGTACTCGCTACTGTACATGAACACGATCGCATTACTCTTACAACCTAGGTTTTGTTTGGATGAACAGTTGATTAAAAATATCAAATTCTCTTTGGCACATTATTATGTTGACCTTTTCCCTACCAGCCATTTACTTGTTTTGGCTCTGCACAATGTCACACTGTGTAGGAAAGGTATAGTCATAAAGTTGTATAATTTTCTTGCATGTCAGAGAGAGCAGCACGTTGAAACTATGAGCTGAAGCTGCATCAGGCTGCACACTTAATATCTGCGTGATTGGCTGCATTTGTTAATCACATCGCAGGGAGCCATTGGAATACAGTGTTAATAAAATATAAATCTGTACGCAGTGAGATCTCTTGAGTGAAGGCCTGCTCAGAGACATGCTCCTTGTCACTTACATTATTCTTTTACTAAGAGAAAAGACGTGTTTCCTAGAAGATTTTATTCCGATACCCCCTGCGTGTGTATGTTTTATTTGTGTTCTTTTTCCCTCTGAGCTCAAAATCTCTTAAATCTCTATCTTTCCACCAAGGAGATAAAATGTCATACTGTGTATATGGCATAAGAAAGACTGTCCAATTTAAGAGCATCTTTCTGAGTTCATGCATTTTATTTTCCTGCAGATGAGGAGCAGGAGGCTCCAGGGGACCGAGAGTCTTAAGAGAATGAACGAGTTCAAACTGTAAAAGGCGGCAGAACCAGATCCACCTGAGGAGCTAATGAGGACATGGAGGAAGTCGTTCTGGAGGAGCTGTCTTGTGCATTAACAGCCAGAAATCAAAGTCATAACAAACATGAGGGGGCGAAAGTATATAAATTATAAATTATCAAGATTAGAACCTACACTTAATGTTTTCCCAAAGGTCTCTGGATTGAGCCATGTGCACCACTAACTTTCAACCAAGTCAGAAACTGCTGTCTCTCTCTCCACCTCTCAACCCTGCTGAAATATATGGAATTAACTTTCTCTTCCCCGGCACTTTTATCTATTTGTCCATTTATTTCCCCTCCTCCTGTCTTTGCCTCCTGTCTTTGCCACTGTGTCTTGGTCGGATCCTCTGGTCTCAGTCCGTGACGCCAGAAATAAAAGGTTTAGCCCCCACTCGTATGGTAATAAATGTTTCATGTTCCTTTCAGGAAGGCCACATTCAGGTAAACGCCTCCTATCAGGTTTTCTTCTGTATTTCACAAATAGGCTCTTCTGTAGGTTTTGCAGCTTTAACTGTTTGTTGTATTGGGGACCTTGAAAGGCAGAGAAAGTCAAATCAACATAATATATCAGCATACGTGTTTTATATTTGAATGTTCAGATTAAATTGTAGAACACAATACAAAAACAGTTTATCTTGGTGATGACCGTGCTGTTTATTTTTGGCTGCTTCTGTCTTCCGCTGCTGTTTCAAGGCTGCAAATGATTACATTTTAAACTCTTGTCTCTCCCACCAATTGAGGCTCCTTCCTGATGATCTTCAGTCTCTGCTCTTCAGTCTGTCGTAACCTCCAACCAGGTATCACTCTGTTACAAGGCACTAGTTTTTCACGGGCTCGATTCCATCAATTCCTCTCCATGTTTGAATGTGAGGCACTGATTCAGTAATTTAAGAGACAAATGCGTTTATATCGCCTCCTTTTCTCAGAGTTTCACATTCAACCTTGTCATCCTGTCGTCAGGGAAATACCAGGTCCTGCTGACCACTGTCTTTCTCAATTGGTCCTGACTGAGGCTACCTGGGACACACACTTGTCCATGTGTCCAACCATTATCTATAGTGCTTATCCTTTGAGCCAATCCCCACTGACACTGGGCGAGAGGGGGCGTACACCGTCAGTGTATCGCAGGGGCGACATGTAAAGACAAATTGGAGTCTTATTAACTTGTCATGTTTTTTGGACTGTGGGAAAACATGCAAACACCCCCATGATGCCCTATACACAGGTGTACACATTCTCCAAGCTGATATAGTAAATTCACGTGACATTTTGTTTGAATAAACTGAGATGTGTGATGGCCCCTGTCCTCACTGTAGCTTGAGCTCTTCGTCTCTCCATGCAACCACGGTGAACATATTTTTCAGTCTTGTTTTCCATCATATTTGAAATTCTAATGAAGTGGTGATGTTACCAGCTGAAGAGCTTGGTTTTACTGTGGCAGTTCCACATGTTTTTCTGAATCTGTTTAAGTCTCCTCGTCCAATTCGGTCTGTTCAGTGTCCTCACTCCAGCAGCAGCAGTCCACATGTGCCAGAACTCACATGTTGGCATGCACTAGTTCTCTCTCTCACACACAAACACCCACAGATAGGTTGCATATATTGACTTCAGCTGCAATTTCTATAAGCGTTTTAAGTTTATAACCCGCACAATTAATTATTTATTCAGGCGTGAATGTGAGTAATGCATTTAGGGGAGTTTTGTTCAAATGATTTCACTCTGAGACATTTGCATATCACCTAAATGGCATCAACTTTTGAGTATTCCCATCATCATCCTTCAAAGTGAGCTTGTCATGCTTTTGTCTTCATTTAATATGCAGTATTAAATCCATTGAACGGATGTTGCCCTTTCTGTAGTCAATTTGATTAATGCAGCTTAAAAAGAAATCCATTTTCCACCATCTTTCTACCGTGCTTCATCCCACTTTTCTCACCTTCCTTCCCCTATCAGTCCATCTGGGAGTTTGTCATGGTGGTGGCTTGGATGTAATGATTTCAGACTAGTTTAAAGCTGTACTGCATGAGTGATGGCATGGATTGCTGCACAGACTGGACTCACTGGTATGAAAACTTGATCTTTCCTGGGGAGTGACGACCAAGACCTCTTCTTCTCTAATGCTCAGAGATACCGCGGCTGTTGAGGAATTGGAGCTCTTTCTGGTGTAGATTCATCTCACACCAATTCCCTCCTCCTTCTATCTTTCGTTACTTGTGCTAAGAGCTAAAGGAGCAGTGAATATGCACGTGCCAGGCACTGATGGAACAGATGTTTCAGAACAGCTGCATGTAGCACATTTTAACACAAATATGTGTTTTTCCTCGACAAATGTTTACATGTAGACCATTTTCCATTATAGAAAAAAAATATAACCAGGCCCTGGTAATGCTGTGAGATTGATGGGAGCATATGGTATTTTCTCCTTGGGGAGTGATGGGTGGCATCCAGGTTTTATCAGCTGGATGTGTCGACTGGAGCACAGCACTATCCTCCAGGCTAACAGTGAGAGCTAGCACATTGTTTGCTCAAGCAATTCTGCTCTGCTGTTCCTTCAATATCTATTAGTCAACAAATATTACAGAAACGGACAATAAGGCAGAAAAAGGAGTCGAACTTACGCTGCAAAATACCCAGCAGTCCTTTCTCCCTGAGGTGTGAAAGACAATTGGATTATGCCCACGGTCAGTGAGTTGTGTAGGCAGGCCAGCTGGTCCACATTACCTTTGGGTTTAACCCCTTTCCAATGCATCATTAAGATTGACTATGTGTCCTGGCCTCTAAATTGAGGTTATTGGTCTTAATACACTGCACTGATAAACTCCTAATAGCCTGCACTGTGTGCACATGAAGCATGTCTCACCCCCGCCTCATAAAACCTCATTTATATTTATGACAACCTTGACTCTCCATTTCTGATTAATCCACTTAATATTAGGACACAGATCCGTAAATCTCCCCGTGCCTCTGTGGAGAGCAGTAAGAGAGCCAGGGATGTGACAAGCATGTCAACACTGGAGATTTTCTCAGGGAAAAATATACTCGCACCCAAAACCTCCCAAATCGTTGCACTTGTCCCAGAACCCAAAAACCCACAGTTGTGCAGGAGACGGCTGCCAGACACCAAGAAGAGATGCACATTCCCATGCCCGTACAGCACATCCTAAGAAGATTGGTTTGAGTCACACGCGAGCTTTTGAAGTACGATTATGATCCTCTCTTTTAGGCGGAAGGACAGAGAAAGAGAGGCTGTGAGACAGACACATACTGAGTCACAGATTAGCCCGTCGGCAGAGAATAACTGCTGCTTAATTCCCTCGGAGGAGTTCAAAGGTGTCCTCGTGTGTTGAGAGCTGCACCGCACAAACGGAGGAGCAAATTAAGTTTTCATGGGAGGAGAAGCATCAGAGCTCCAACACGTCCGTGACAGCGAGGTTACAAGAGTCAAGAGTCACGGAAACACGTGTCACGGTGCTTTTGATTTGTTTCATGTTTAAAGCGTTTTGAATCATTTGTGTCCGACTAACTTTTACAGGTCAGGGATGTTAGTCCTCTCTGATATGCAGCCAAGAAGTTGAACAAACTCTGTGTTAATGTGCTGATTATGTAACTGCCCCCGTTTGTCTACTAGGGACTGAATGGATGTGTCCTCACTCCCTCACTCTTTGTACCCCACTCACATTTTCTTAGTGATGACAAGCAAGGCTGTGTCCTTGAATACCCCTGAGAGTCCCTCCTCCCACCCTAACTCGACCACAACTCTATTTAAGCAGATGGCTACAGATGGGGAAATGGGGCCCCTTGAACCTGGTGGCATCTGTTTTGGGTCACGCACTCCATAACTCTCCCACACGCATGTACACTCAGACTATTAGTCACTCCTGCTATGACATCATGACACGGTTATGAAGGTTGGTGTTGATACAATGCAGAGCACAGTGTGACATTCAGGAAAGAGATGACTGCTCTCAATGGCATAGCAATGACATGCAAATGAATTGTAATCGATCAAGCTGAGTGTCTCTATGCCATAACTCACCCATCACACTGCAGAGAACGGTGCTGTTAAGTTATACCGGCTGCAGAAATAATCATCCAGTTACATTAGTAAAGCCAAATAGAGTGCCTCTCAGATCGAGGGGGATTCAACATGGACTTTTTGGTTGTTTTGAAGAGCCAATGTCGAAATTAAAGCATTTGAGCACTCACTTACATCATAATTTAGATATTATAGTTTTGAGTGTGTAAAATCTGTTGACAATTTGTATTTGACTTTCCGATTGTACAAAAATATATTTAAATAAATTGGTATTTCTCCCAGAGAAAGGTAGACAAGTATCAGACAAAATGTAAAAGTCCGCAGCACCTAACTTTGTACTTATAGGTGCACTGAAAGGTTACGTGATGCTGAATCATTTTAAATTGTGAGGCAACCAAAGTTATGCATCTGTTATGTATTGAGAAAAAAAATGATTCATTATTTTTGTAACATAATTTGAGGCTCTTTCAGAAGAGATTGCAAACTTAGAATACTTTTTTTTTCATTTCTCTCAAATCCTGAGGCTTCAAGAGCCTAACCTTCTCTGCTTCTCTGAACGCTTGTGTGTGACAACCAGGTGAAATGAAGCACCGGCCAGAAAAGCTCCCATCCACAGCGAAGCATGAGCCATCCATTTCCAAGTGACAGATCATTACAGCTCTGATGCCCGACAGATGGTGATGAATTGGCACAGATACCGATGCTTGACAATTTTGGAGGCAGTTCATTGCACAAACTGCTATATCACTTTTTCTCCATGATGTAGCCGTCCTGAGTGTGCCAGATAATGACAGAAGCTACACCCACCTCCTCCCTCGCCCACACAGTTCACCAGAGATGGTTCATACCACAGGGATGATCACGCTTGTTGCTTCATGCACAAACAGATGTTTGTTCTGACAGAAACAATCACCATTCACTGAAGACACTGACTAATATCCAGCAAAGCTAATAAAGCATGCCGCAATTAGTACGACAAATACACAACAAGGCCTGACTTCTTAGTGTCCCACAGAGCAATACAAAAAAACACAATGAATGTCTGGGGAGAGGATGCACCTGTTAGATGAGATTTTGTAGAAGTCTTTCATTTTTCACCTAACCAATGCTGTCATCTAGTGGTCCACATCTGTAAAGGCTCCAGTATTATTCCATGGCTCCATATAGAAGAATAAAATGGTTATTTCTACATAATGCCCCATTTATGTTTGCCATTTTTCCTTCTGATTTAGGCCCTTACTGGTGAAAATAAACCATTAATATACACAAAGTACCAATGTGTTATTTTAAAATTGAAAAAAAAAAGGTATGTTGGTAGATCTTTAAATCAGAATTGCACAATTTTCACAAATGCAGCAACTGTTGAACATATAATTCAGTGTACAAATTAGTTAATAGGATTTAGCTCATGTAATCTCAACATATTAAATTAACAGTAACTTTTTTAACTACAAATATTAGATATTTTTTAAGTGGTTTTAATGTGAGTATAAAGTGTGATCTAATGTTTTCTGTATTTGCTCTTCTATCAAATCTTTTCATGTCAAATGGACAACATGTATAAAAGACAAGGGAAGGAAAATGCCAAAATACGATATTTCATTGAATGTGACCCAGTACATCTACAAAAGGCTTCGCTTGTTGTATAACAGTGATCTATAACCGTAAATAAGAGCCACGCTATACTTACGCTCCAATCTTGGCCTCACCCAGTGTCTCACCCAATAATTTTCATGTGCATCATCAGCCTCAACAACAGACGGCGGCCAGATTACTGAGCTGCCTGGTTTAAAACATGCTGCTACGTTTTTTCTCTCCCTTCAATACCGCCAGCCACACTAATTGCACAGCTGGCCTTTCAAATGGCCCACTCAGCAGTCTTGAAAGCCACATTGTCCCAGAACTCATACGCTGAACAGATGATTGGACCCTGCTGACTTGGATTTACTGATGAAATGTTTCATGTGTGTAACATTCAAGATATCGGGTGTGTTGTAAAATGCTGCAGTTAAACTAGAAATTTGGTAAACGAAACTCAGGAAGAAAATGAGTTTTCTAACCCCCTCTGTTCTTTCTTTCCTATGTCAGCAACAACCTGACAAAACATCCGTAAAAGACAGAGGCCATCTCTGCCGGTAGCATTAAAGGGATAGTTCACCCGGAAATTCACTCATTATCTACTCACCACTAGGCCGATGGAGGGGTTGGGTGAAGTGTTTGAGTCCACAAAACACTTTTGGAGTTTCAGGGGTAAACAGCGTTGCAGCCAAATTCAATACAATTGAAGTAACTGGTGACCACTTCTTCAAACGTAAAAAAAAACAACAGAAAAAAACAGAAAATGCCTCCATCCTGCTCCTGTGGTGTCATCCAAGTAAACCCTAACATTTAAATTCGATACAAGGTCATTTACACTATGTTTTAAGTATAAATGCCCGGTGTTATCCTCCTCCCGAGCCGCATTCGCGCATGGATCACAGCAGACATTCAGGCTAAAAACATGTTGTAAATGATGCCGTTACGAGTCGAATTAGAATGTTGAAACTCCAAAAATAATTTTGTGGACTCAAACAATTCACCCACCCATCCATCGGCATTGAGGTGATTAGATAATGAGTGAATTTTTCCTTATTGGGTGAACTATCCCTTCAAGTGGGTAGCTGAGATTAACTTTTAGGGAACACATCAGCCATAATGAGCAGAAGCGCTTTTCTTTTATTTTGTACAACAGACACTAGCTCATCCATCTGCCACCATTAGTTCATCTGGTTTCTGAAGGCCGGCTGAATGTGTCTCCCATTGGACATCATTTAAACCCAGTGAGAGTTGTTATGTTTTTGTTTCACATGACTAAACCCATCAGACAGATTGTGCTGAGGGAAACAAAACATTTTAATTAGGAGTGAGTTGAAAAACGATGAATCAGGTCGACAAGAACGAGAGGCGATATGTGCAGTTCTGTAATTTTGATGGGGGATTGATGTCATAATGTTGTTGTGGATGTGTGTAATCAGCCTCAAAATCACATTAAGAACCAGAAATGAAATGTTTTGGGGGGGAAAAGTGTGAAAAAGAGGGACAGCAGCTGATGTGAGTGGAATTTATCTAGCATGCATGTTTTAAAATTGGCCAGCAGATGTCCCTGTTCTCACTAAATAGTGCATCTTTATGAAAATAAGTAACTACGATGCAACAGGTGAAAAGAACGACACCAAACATCGCAAGAATTATTTAGTATCGACGTAAAAACTTTAACGGGACCAATTCAAACAATCTCTGTTTTGCTAAATCTAGTACTTCAACTGGCGCCTGGTCGTCTTCTCGCCAACTACAAGTCCCACAATGCACGGTGGCAGACGCCCGCCCGGCTTCGATGACGCTTTGTCGCTTCTGTCCAATGGCTGTTTAGATCACTTTGATTGCCACGCGCGTCGAGGGATCTCATTGGTTTCTATGTGGTTTCCAGGAAGTGAACGCCACGGTTCAAACCACCTCCCACATGTGCGGCCCCGTCGTTAGCACCACGCGCGGCGTGTGGAGGAGAGAGGAACCGGTCGGGAAGGCAACGTCACTCCTCGGACCACCGACCCGACGTAGCGCAGCAGACTGAGAGCGGAGCGGAGCGGCGTTGTCCGAGGCAGGTAACGTACCGGCTCCATTTCTACCGCTGGCAGAAAATCTGACAGCTGGTTTCCATGTGTTTTCCGAGCGATCGGGGGGGAAAGTAGGTCGTATTAGATAAGAACAGGGTGGACGCTAGGGCCTGGCAGACTGTAGGCCTTTTATTCTCCACGCACTGTACTGACAGAGAGAGGCCGGGTAGGGTCTTTCCCTCACGGTCAGTCCAGCTGCCCGCTCTGGTCAGGTGCCTTAACGGACGCCGCGCCGCTAGTTTGGAGAGGTACTCGCCCCCCGAGCCGGCACGAATGATCCATCTGGCCACTGGGACCGCCAATCCGGCTCCTGCTCGGCTCACCGCATGTGTTTTACTCCTCTTTTTCGCGTCTTTTCAGGTGCTGAAGCGATTACAGCAGAAAGATGGCGGACGACCCCAGCGCGGCGGACAGGAACGTGGAGATATGGAAAATCAAGAAGCTGATCAAAAGTTTGGAGGCTGCCCGCGGGTAAGTGATCGATTTTAAGGTGCGGGTCGATACCGGGTGCCGGGCTAAGGGCACCGGGCTGTGTGGCTTCGGCTGATGGTGTGAAAGTGGAGCGCCGCAACAGCTGGAGATCGGAGAAGTGCGGCCGAGTTTGGGAGTGGTTAGCTTAGCTTAGCATGGGTATCTTAGCTTGCTAATTGCTAGCCGCTAACTGCTGGCGCATTTGGTCTTGTCTGGAGGTCGGGAAGATGGTTTTAATGTGGAGGACTGTGGATTTTGAGCCGCCTACGGCTGTGTGGTGTCGGTGACAGCGCGGGGTTGGGCGCCTCGAGTCCCAACAAAGAGTGCACAGCTAGCAACGGTAGCGTTAGCGGTGTTGCTAATCAGACCCGTTAATAGACGTCATCTCTGGAAAGAGGCCGCCATCGGTGCCTGTATCGAGCACGTTGATGGGTAGAAGCTAGGCCGGCTAGCTTACAGCCTCCACATGCTCCAGACGTATTTCATAAATGTGAATGGTGTTTGCGCGACAATTTTACACGTAGATCACATGTCAAATCCTCTTGCTACCCTGAAGACACAGTGAGTTAGTTGCCTCATGGCAGCCGGTCTACTCGGCGTTACATTAAAGTTTGGCTGCTACATGGTGGTCAGGGGAAAAGAAACCCAGATCAGTTGTTTGCTGGTAGGGACACTGTGGCCTTGCTGAATAATCAGACACGACATGTGGGAGCTGGTACACTGACTCCTAGCTTGCCGTCTAGTGTTGAGCAGAATGTGCTGCCCTGTGCTCCACTGCCTGCCATGTTACACACAGTTGACCATTTGCCCTATATTCATCCAGCTGCTGCTACCTGCGCCGGTGTGTGTGTGTGTCTGTGTGTCTGTGTGTTAAGTCGGCAAGCACTGGCATGCTTTGCCTTTGTGACAAGAAATGAATGGAGGACAACTGTGTAGCAATAGAACTGTAACTCAGTCCTTGGCTTCAAGGGCAGAGATTGTCTACTGTGACTGAAAGCTCACCCTCAACTGTTCAGAACTTGCCCCGGTGATTTCTGGCATGTGGAAGAGGTGGCGTTATATTGATGATGATGATGAAGAGACCGGTCCAAGTTGCACTTCCAAATAGTTGAAGTTGTGTATAGTTGGCATGGAGAATTGTTACCGTGGTGTTACGCTAGTCACACAAGAAAGCATTGTAAGACATTGCTTGTTTACGAATACACTAACATGAAATCATCTCTCTCTCTCTTTCTTTAGCAATGGCACCAGTATGATCTCGCTTATCATCCCACCTAAGGACCAGATTTCCAGAGTGGCCAAGATGTTGGCTGATGAGTTTGGCACCGCTTCCAACATCAAGAGCCGAGTCAACAGGCTCTCTGTACTCGGGGCCATCACCTCTGTACAGCAAAGACTAAAGCTCTACAACAAGGGTACGTGTCACAAGGCAAACCTAAATATAACCTGCTTACTTCTTGTAACATTTTTTGGGTTTTTAGAGTTAGCTGGACAGAACTGATTCCCACCCCAGTGTCTTAACATACATTTTATCCTCATGTTCTCAGTGAAGGAGAGTAAGCTCTGGTGTTTATTTGACATTATAATGTTACCATTTTAAAGACATATGAGTGGATGAGACAAACGCAGCTAAACAATCACCCAGAACAGAAGATTTCATCAGATTTTGGTGCTTGTGTACACTTTATTCCAGATTTACAAACATGATCACCTTTTCTGTTACAGTAGCTCTAGAAATTATGAATGTGTTCATCCAACATCTCCAGGCTTGCAAATCTTATATTTCTTCCATGGCAAAGACATTGATTGGACATAACCATTCATTACAATGCTATTCCTCCGTGTCAAGCTCCTAACCATCTAGTAAATGAGAGGGTGGTAAATGGTCTGTATTTAAATGGCGCTTTTTTAGTCTTGGTGACCACTTAAAGTGCTTTACAGTACAGTTTTTTTTTTTGCCATTCATACAGTGCATCTATAGGCTGCACTCTTAATAGTATTGAACTGGGTTAAGATGTGCTGGCAATAGCATTGAATTACATGCTGTGTTCTCAATCTGCATGCTGCCATACTCACTCCTGTTATTTTGAGTGCTTATGTGTCATCATACTGACAGATTTGGCAACACAAGTGTAAGAAGATGCACTCACCCTCAATGTTCACAATCAGGGTTATTTAGCAGAAAGGGACTTATAACTTTTGTGAAAACAATGGCAGAGGTAGGAGGACATGTTGTCTCTGCCGACGGCTGTTCAATTTCCTTGTTGTGTGACACGGGACACACAAGAAATTGAAATGTTCCTTTTTACATCAAGTCAGCAAAGCCGTAAGCAGATCATTTGGCAGATGACAATTGCGGTCACACGTTGTGACTGCCATTTACTGTGAATGTGCAAGGACATGTCAAATTTGGGATTGTTAACCCAGTTAGAATTTATGCACTATACCATTGAATATATAATGTACACTGTGTACTACATGTGAGTGTAGTGTACAGAATGAAGTATCTGATTTGAGCATCAAATACAGCATCAGTGTAGGTGGCTATAAACATTGAGGAAGCGTGTGTCTTACCCATAGCTACAATGTCGGTGCGTACATTATATTATACACCCGAACAATCCAGGGAGAACTTTGGACATTTTGTCACAGATTATCGTGGCCTTTTCAGAGCCCTGCAATGCAACCAGCACAATGACATACATGAGTGTCAGAAAGCTTGATGATTCTTTACAGTGTCTCTCTCCTAACACTCCTCTACATTGTGTGCCACCTCTGGCCTCTCCTGCAGAAACATTGCATTGTATATGCATCTGTACAATTGAAATTTCTTGATTCTAATCACCTCTCACTTCTCTTTCTAGTGCCCCCCAATGGCTTGGTCGTGTACTGTGGGACCATTGTGACAGAGGAAGGCAAGGAGAAGAAAGTCAATATCGACTTTGAGCCTTTTAAGCCAATCAACACCTCCCTGTACCTCTGTGACAACAAGTTCCACACCGAGGTGAGAGCTGTTTGCTTTCTGTGTCTTGTAGAGAAAATTTTTGAGATGGGAAGTTCTCTTTTAGTATCTTGCATGCACTCTGTCACATTCTCATGATCTCATTCTTCACTCACTCTTCTAATACAGGCACTGACGGCCTTGCTCTCTGATGACAGCAAGTTTGGCTTTATTGTGATCGACGGTAGTGGGGCACTGTTTGGCACACTACAGGGCAACACCAGAGAGGTGCTGCACAAATTCACTGTGGACCTACCCAAGAAGCACGGTACTGACCCACTACGCTCACACAACACTGAAATGTAGATGTGTTCAGCTTCACAAGCAGGGATCTGTAGACAATATATAAATATTACTCTGTTTGTTTTGGCTTTTACTTTTGCCCTCAGCCAAGCAGATTCTAAAGATTACATCTTTTATCTTTCTCTCAGGCAGAGGAGGACAGTCTGCTCTGCGTTTTGCTCGTCTGAGAATGGAGAAGAGGCACAACTATGTGAGAAAAGTGGCTGAGACGGCTGTCCAGCTCTTCGTGTCCAACGACAAAGTCAATGTGGCAGGAATGGTCTTGGCTGGCTCTGCCGACTTCAAGACTGAACTCAGTCAGTCGGACATGTTTGACCCAGTAAGTCTGTCTGTGTGTGTTCTAACAAAAAGATGTACTTGGTAATTAGTGTGTAATAAATTGGCAATTAATATATGGTTAATACATTTTAATGACTGGTTATATTGTGTATTTTTCTGATTTGTACTTTATACTTGTGTGTATATCTCAATGGTTTATCTTTCATGTGCTTTTGTTTCTATAGAGGTTACAAGCCAAGGTTCTGAAGCTTGTGGACATCTCCTACGGAGGAGAGAATGGTTTTAACCAGGCTATTGAGCTCTCAGCAGAGGTTCTCTCTAATGTCAAGTTCATCCAGGAGAAGAAGCTCATAGGTGAGTCATTGTGCTGATTACAGATGTCACCAGCATGAGCTGAAAAACGAAGCTTTTTATTATTTTGTACTTGAGATTTTCCTACTTGCTCTCCCTCTGTATAGGACGGTACTTCGATGAGATCAGTCAGGACACGGGGAAGTACTGTTTCGGTGTGGAGGACACACTCAAAGGCCTGGAAATGGGAGCGGTGGAAATCCTTATAGTCTACGAGAACTTAGACACCATGCGATATATTCTACGTGTGCACGGGGCTGAGAGCAACGGATTAGAGAACGGTACACAACCCATATACAGTATATCTTCCATTGCTGAAAGATTATTTTAAATTATAAATAGGATTACAACATTATGGAAATTTTATTGTCCCTCTTTTGTTGAATTTCAGATGAAAAGACCTTGTACTTAACGCCGGAGCAGGAGAAAGACAAGTCTCACTTCACAGACAAGGAGGTATGCTTTGCAAAGAAAAGACAGATCCCTGTGATTGAAGTTAGACCAATTAAGGATCATGACATGTGTCGCTGACTTCTTTTTCTTCATTTTTCTAGACGGGGCAGGAACATGAGCTGATTGAGAGTATGCCACTACTGGAGTGGTTTGCTAACAACTACAAGAAATTCGGAGCCACGCTGGAGATAGTCACAGACAAAAGCCAGGAAGGGTCCCAGTTCGTCAAGGGCTTTGGAGGCATCGGGGGTGAGCACACAGTTGTTTACGCCAGTATCTATGACCCTGGAATAGTACATTTATACAACATCAAGTTAGAGGGGACGGAGGACATGTGCAGCTCAGTGGTTAATTCCTTCAAGTTCGCAGAGAGTAGATGTACTGCCCTTAAACTGGAGAGGTCAGTCTCTGTCCTCTGTACCTCCCATGCTGAATAGGTTGGGGTTGCAAAATATGAAGGTTACCTTAGGACTGCTTGTCAGCGGATTTAATGTAGGAAACAAAGCCTCTCAATTATCAGCCACATAAGCTTGTCACAAGAAATATATATTTTTTTTTTTTTAAGAAATATTTTTTATGTCTCTTAAATTCAAGATGATCTAGTCAACATTAATTCCATGCTGATATCAGCAACTATTAAGAAACTGATAGCCTAGGATATACTGTATGACTTCAAGAATGTCACTTGCTAATAATAATTATCAGCAGAGCACTATGACCTATATGTAGGAGAAATAGCTCTGATAAATGCTGAAAATATGCCATTTTGGACCAGTTTTGAGAACAAATGGTTAACGCACAACCATAGCTATATCTGAGTAAAGCAGTTAGTATAGCACTTCTGCACTGACATTGCATTGGCTACTTGTTAAAGCACCATATGATATGTTTTCTGATAGTAGAGGAGACAGATTCTCTTTCTTTCTTGATTCACTTCCCCCTGACTCACTCCTTGAGTAGGTATAGAAATGTGGAGGCAAAGTAGAAGCACCCTGAATTCATAATGTCCCTGTGCTGTATATGAAAACGTATGTTGTCCCCCCTTTTTGATGACCAAATATCACAAGGAATGCCATGATATCAATAAAGGGTAACCGTAGCTCTTCTTTACCAAGTGAGTGATTGTGTGTTTAAGCATTTAGTTTTAAGAGTACATTAATCATCTTGCCAACCACTCAGTGTTATAACTATAAACACAAGTGCAATCATAAATCAAAGAATTAAAGATATATTTAACATGGTTTCCTGCTACAGGTAAGGCCTGTTCATACTGTACGGATGAGTAGCTACATAGGTATTTGTGTCAGTCATGCAGAACCTTTGTGTTCTGTGAACAGTTGAAATACCAGAACATCAAGCAGGACAACCGAGGAATTTTTGATGGTCGAAAAATGTAAAAAGACTGTATTTGCAGTTCTTTTTAAATTTCCTCTTTCGTCTAAAATGTAATACTATGTTGGTTTTGCAACCCATAAGTAGTTCCTTTTTTTTTAAAAAAAAAAAAAGAAGAGAGAATTTCATGAATTCATACTTTTAAGAAAGTAATATTCCCTCCCCCATAGCTAACGAGGCTTAGCTTATCCTAACACATTCTTCCTTTAATGCTGCCAGAATCTAACTAAACATGACATAAGCTGACTGGCCATCATATTACCCGTGCTAATCTATTATCTCTGTGTTCCTCAGGTATCTTGCGGTACAGGGTGGATTTCCAGGGCATGGAGTATCAAGGAGCGGACGATGAGATCTTTGATTTGGATGACTACTAGGTAGTCGGGGACTGATTTATTGGGAGAAAAAAAGCAAAGGAATGAATGAAGAAATAAGGAAAGAAAAATGCCACCTCTCTTGCAGCAAGTGAGAGGTGCGACAGTGTTGACCATATATATGACAGACACACCTTCCAATTAACCTGTTGCATACACAAACTTGCACATACATTTCATCTGTACACACAACAAAATACATCTTGCAGGCTGAAGAGGAGTGAGATTTTTTTTCATCCAGAGAGGGAGAAAGCCCTTCCTGAATAAATCCCTGCCTTAGAGTGCTGGTTCCTTCCCCTAGTTGGATTGGACTCGACTCATTTTTGTTCATTTTTTTTCTCTCCTCCCCTCCATTTTGAATGAACACAACAGCAAGTTCCCAGATTCCTCGCTGCCCCCGACCCAGTCTGAAGATGAACTTTGGACTCACTCCTCACATATAGAAAATATATTTTCCTTTCTTGCCTCATCATCTCCCTACCCTCTCTCTCTCTTCTCCCCTCTATGCTTTCTCTCTCTTTTTTTTGCATTTCATTTTTTTTACTGGTAACTGCTGCTGTTGTATTTTATGAGAGTGGGGGATTTTTTTTACCTGGGTTTCTGTAGAGAAAGGGGGACAAAGTATTAAATTTGAACTGCTGAAAACCATTTCTACCTCCTCATCTGCTGTGGTCTCAACCCTGTGCTTTTGTCTGTCTGTACATGGAAGGGATGATGTTTTGTCTGCTTTCCTGACGATGGAGAAATGAATATGTTTTGATGGTCCTGTGTGAGTGATGAGGACACTTGACTGCTTTCAGGGAATTCGTGAGGATCCACCTCATATCGGAGCTAAATTATTTTTTAATTGCAGGAAGTAATAATGTAGTACTTTTATAAAGATATTCATTAGTGTCCTGCTTGATATAAGATGTTTTCTCATAAAACAACATATTGAATCCAATTGCCAGTTTTCATCTATGACATTTTGATTACTCCTGTAAATTAATGCTTTAATTGGGTACAAAAATCTACTCTTTTCAATGCATTCCTGTGGATATATTTTTAAGTGTAATACTTAATCATATAGAAACTTAAATTTGCCAGTGGCTTGACTCAATCAAAGATGAACTTGAGTTATCTATCAAGCTTTGTGAAAAACTGATGAAAGGGCTGTAAAAGAATGAAATACACCAAATGCCCAACCTTTTTTTCAAATAATTGTTTCACAGGAAAAGCTAAGGAGGTAAATGGAGCACACTTTGTAAAATTCTCAAAGTACTATGTGTACTGGAACAAAACATTCTGCACAATATAGTGCTTAAACTTTTCTAGTGAATCCATCTGTGACTTGGGATGTGATTAATTCAAACACTGAGTTTACTGTCAACCGCGTTTCTCTCATTCACCTGGGATTCATTGGATAGCACCAGCAAAGGTGAACTAAGGTAAAGGATGGCAGGGACACTGCTGTCTGGGTTACTTTGCTGAATAAAGCCTGGAACGTGACCCCCTTGCATGAATCCTTGTTCAGCGGGAACTTCTGGGTTTTACTTTGCAAAGATGCACTGTGAACTCTGTAACCCTGACTTTTGCAATAGGCGCCTGATGTAATGACTGTTGCATTGTATCATCCCTCTTCTTATTCCATTGCATTTATTCAAATCTTGCATGATCCTGTGTGGATTTGCTCAAATATGAAGCTGGATGTAAATGTATTGAAGCTGACACCCATACCACTTCTCTTGAATTGTGTTTGACCGTATTATCTCAAAGCTACAGGCATGCTCACCTCTCAGCTTCTGGAGCTGGATTTAAAAAACGTTTCCTCTCGGTCTCATATGACATATTGAAAACATCCTGCAGCATCTCATAGCAAAGCTATGCGGATGATTGATTTCGCCTTAGTGTATTCCTCTTCAGGATAGCAACAGCATCTTCATCCATTTGCCCTTTTGTTTGGGGGAGTCACCGGGGAAGCCTTGGTAGCACGGCCAGCCAATCAATAAAAGGCTAAGCGGCGACACGACCCTCCTTTTTGGCAAAATTCGTCCAATCGGCGCGGTTCCTCCGGAGCATGGGCGTTCCCATCCCCCACCCACCCTTTGACACTGCCCTACCGGAGCTGTGTGGCTGAGCGAAGTGAATGACGTCTCTGCATTTGCGGGCCGCCGACGCAGGGCTGGGTTTCCATTTTCAGAGCGAGTTTCGGGGGGGATCGTCAACATGGAGCCGGAGATGGAGGACAAAACGTTGGAACTGATGGTAAGGATCGTTTCGATGCGGCATCCCGGACCCCCGCGGGCGGCACTATCGGTGTTTTATTCGGGCGGGGGAAGCGCCGAGGCTCGATTCGACGGCAGGGACGAGCTGAGGCGGCTTTTCGGGAGAGGTGGAGGAGAAAGGAGGGGGGGGTGAACCAGAAATCAGAGGGAGGGCCTGAAATGATCGCTACATTTTGTTAAGAACGCTCCGCTTACGAGCCTGATAGCTGAGCAACACCGAGACGATATCATCCGACAGGTGTAAAGTGTGGCGATTTCGGGGTAATACTGGCAATCAGCGGGGAAATGAGAGGCTCGATGGGCAGCCGTCGGCCGGAGACAGCGGAGGGGTTCTCGGTGTAGCGTTCACTGCGGTGACGCTGCGCCACTTTAACTGGGCCCTGTCTGATACTTAGCCATCCTGCTAACACTGGCTAGAAGGCGACGAAGCACGTAAATTCACGGGTAATGTCACATTATCGCGTTTATGTTCGGAGCCGCCAACACGATGACTGGTATGTGGAGCAGTCGGGTCGTTTCCACAGCTCCACGGAATACAGCTGATATCGTAACAATGCGCTGCCTACGTGTTTATATTTTTCAAGTGCGTAGAAGGAAGTGTTGTGCTTTTTCATTCACACAGGCGAGGTAGCAATTAGCTTAATAGTTAGCGTGCTAAAATGCTAAGTATCCTTGACGTCCATTTACATATCAAACAGTCCATTGATCGGGGCGGTTGTAGCTAATTTGGCGAGCAGAAACCGTAACTATCGTTATTAGACCGTTTCCCTCCATGAGGTCAGGTTAGGACAACATGTAACGTAGGTTTCTTGTGAAATCATTAGCTACCCCGGTAAGCTAGCCAGCTAGGCTAACACTAGCTCACTAACAGCTAACATTAATATTACAGGGGTCGAAGTGGTCGCAAGGAAGACGTTGGTTGGGATGGGGGCACAACATGTGTTTGGGTCATTTTGCTTCCATGCTGTTAGTCTCAGTTTGACAGATTAGACAATATACACACCACATCTGAAGTAGAGAACATCCTTCAGGTTTCCAAGCAAACAAATCCATTTTATTGTCAGGCAGACCTACGACAGTGAGATAGGCTTAGAAAACGACAGTGTTTTGTAGATTTGTAGATGTTATGGACTTAAAGCATCCTGTGTGGCCTGATTTGTTTCTTAAGTTAATAGTGTGCCTATTCTTGCTCAATAACCCTCTCCACAATCACTATAGATGTCTATATGCCATAAGAGAAACTATGGACACATAAGACATCAATGTTCCAAATAGATTAGTTTGTTTTATATCCTTTTAGAAAGAGCACATGCTGCTGTCTATTTCGCACCTCATCTCTGATTTCACATATTGAAATATAAGGCCTTACATAAATGCAGGGTTTGATGAATTACATCCTCCGGTCCTGAGGAAAAGTTAGAAATTTGTCCGGGTTGTGTCTGTGTATTTAATTTGATTTTTGAGTTTTTTTTCTTCCCAGTGTTATTCACTAACCACCCATGAGAGTGGGGATGGCAGAACAGTGGGTCGGGATTCTGTCAAACCAAAAATGGCAATAATTGACAAATTAATCTCATTGCCCCTCCCTCTCCTCTACCTATCCCCACCCAGTTCACGTCTAATAATGCTTCTGTGTGTGTGTGTGTGTGTGTGTTTACCAGTCTGTATCTTGTGAGTGAAAGAGTGTGTGTTCCTGCGCTCACTGTGTCAATGTGTGTGTAGCTCTAATACTGGTTTTTCCCTTCACTATCCCCCACCTCCTTCCTTCTTCTTTTCCCCTCACCTTTGATAATGTCCCTACTCACCTCCTCTCAATATCAAACCAAATCTTATTTATTTACATTCACATTATTTTTGTATTCCTTACACTTTCCCACACTCTTGTTCCTCAACAACTACTCACCACTTCCATCTGTCCATCCATTCATCGATCCATCCATTCACTCGTCTCCTTTGGTTTCCTCCTCTGAACATCCCTCATCAACCCCCCCCCCCCTCCTCTTTTCCTTTACTTCCCATCTCTGGTCCCTCGCTCTTCCCTTTCTCCTCCTCCCTCACCCTGTCCACTTCGTTCTCCTCCTCCTCCCTTCCTCTCTCTCTTTCACACAGTGCTCTGTGCCTCGCTCTCTCTGGCTGGGCTGCTCCTCGGTGGCTGAGAGTTTGTGTGCACTCAGGTGCCTGCAGAGCATCCCCTCCACCCGGGCTCACAACCAGGTTCTGCCTCTCTCCTCTTAATTCTGCTGCTCCTCCTCCTCCTCCTCCTCTCCCTTCCCTTCCTCCCTCGCCATCTCCTCACCCATCACTTTTCCACACCCACTTCTCATGAGTCCTAATACCACCAAGGTGCAGAATGCACCTCCTCACCCTCCCCTCATCCTCTCACCTCCTCACCTTCCGTTGTCCTTTCCTCCCTGTTGGAAGCACACTGCTCTCAGGTTCTTCTCTGGTGTGTCCTCAAACTCGCTCTGCTTTAAACTTAATTTTAGCCGTGCAAACTGTAATTGGCTTCTTTATAATCATGTTAAATCACAGTTCTTGCATCTAAATTAGGTCACAGAACGTTTAAAAAGAAAGTCAAACAGTGATTGTGCCCTGTAATGAAAACAGGACTCTTTTATAATCAGTTTAGTTTGAATGGTAAAATACTTCCAAAGTACTTTGGTGTGGGTAGAGGGAGGCTGCGGGGGGTACCAGAGAATAACCCTGCATTGAGGAGTAATGTTTTCTCCCCTTCTACCTGGAGATGTGAGGGCCGAGGTGGGGGGTCTTCCTTCAAGCTCTGAGAGGCTACATGCTTGCTTGCCTGCCTGCCTGGCCAAACCTGGTCTGTCTGTTTTTATTTCTCCTTTCTTCTCTTCTTCTGCTCTGCATGACCATTAACACCAGCAAACTAGCTTCTTGTCCTGTCTGCTTTAGTCTTGGTACCTGTCCTTTTGTTTGTATGTTTGTGTGATTCTTCTAGTGGCAACTACTAACATGTTCTATGTTGGTTTTGCTCTCCACATGTAGCAGCATCCCCAAGTTAGATGGATAACTAAAATGAGTAAAACCTGGCACTGCACTTTATGATCCAAATTTGATGGGGTTCTCTGTTTCATTAGAAAAGTATATCTAGATAATTTAGCAATAGCAATTTTAAAGAGGCCTCAGGTAGAGACCACCTATGGCGATTCTTAAGCTTCTGGAGAAACCATAACACATGAGCTATTACAATAGTCAGATGGGCCTCTATTCTAGCTTTTTTGCCAGCATAGACATTTTCAGACTCTGACCTTGTACAGATATACAATAGCTTTGACCCTCTCCTTGGTAAAGGCCTTGTGTGTCCCATTCCCCCAAATTAGCCTGCGATATATCTGGGAATAGGTAATATACACTGTTACACTGTTAGGAAAAATATATATATATATATATATATATATATATATATATATAGGAGTGAACCTGCAAAGGATTATTGTACAGTAGTCCCTTTGTGGTATTATACAGTACTCTGACACGGCTTGGTTGTATGTTTTCATGTCTGGAGAATTTGCAGTATATAGAGCCGTCATTTTTTTTATATAGGACTAGATGGTGAATATCCCTTGTGCGTTTGAAGGCCTTTAAGTCAAGTATGTGCTAGTTTGATGAGAATCCTAATTTTCATGATGACCTTATAACTAGTCCTGTGTATCTTCAGTCACAGCTGTAAGCTGTAGATAACAAGCACCCGTAAGAGGAAAACAGATCTCCATGTTGGTGGTGTATGTATGAAATGATGAATGTAACAATATGATATGGCTGCCTCATTGAATATGACTTCCAAAGAAGTTTGCATGCCATAAAGAACTTGCGATTTACCTAATAATTCAGATACAGTCCATTCTCCAGATGATGATGATGATTTAAATTATTAATAAGAACTGGACAAATGGTCGCCCTTTCATTCTGTCTCTGTGGATATGTGAACTAAAGTCATTGTAAGACTCAAGTCATGATAGAAATGACTGGGATCCGGTTGCCTCTCAGTTTTTTTTTCTGTTTTCCATATATGCTGTAAGACCACTATCTGGCTAGAGTTTCATTACAGTCATGCCTGAGCTTCTGCCAGTGACATACCCAAGATGCTGCAGTTTAATTTCCTGTCCAGACTACATAGCCCACATCAGACAAGCAAGCCGATAGATTCCTTTTGTTGCAGCTCAGTTTTTTTCGCTCCATATGTTTGTGTGTATGCACGTGTTTTTGTGCGTGCACGCCTCAGAAGTCATAATAGTTACCCTTCCTTGGCTGTCTCTGTGGCACTCATGTGTCCAGCGCTATCTACACCGCTGCCCTGGTTCTCACAGTGCCTTCAACACAGACACAAAAAGACTTAAGACACTTACCTGCACCATTTCTTTGTTTTGTTCTTTTTCTACAGAACACATCAGGGATGGATTCACAGAACCTTGTGGACGATCTGTCGCCAAAGAAGACCACAGTTCTCAAGGTGTGTGCGTGCGTGCGCTTGGGGTTAATATGTGGGTGTGGGAACTGTTCGTGTATCTGAGACCACAGCTTGGTGAAGAGTTGAGATCTGCATCCTCATTGATAAAGTAAAATTTATAGTAATGTTAACTGTGGTGATTTTTGATTAACAATATACAATGCATGTACAGTTCCCTTCATGAAATTATACAAATAAACACTCAACACTGATGTTGACACTAACATTTATTCTGAACATTTTTTTCTTCTGTTCCCACACATACACCACTGATACACTGCATTGAAAAAATTGATTTTTAACTTAATCCACTCTACAACAGCGAGAGGCTTGATTATGTGCATAGAGTGCTGTAAGGCCCAGAACAGCAACATTGTTACAACCCCCAGTTTGATCTGACTTACTCATTTCATACATGAAAAAACATTTAAAATTATTTGAGGTGTTATTATGTTAGTTCCACTGTAGTTACTCGATTTGGATTTAAATAGAATTTTTAAAAACTCCTAATGTAAGATTTATACAATGCTCTTACTTACATAACATCATCTGACATTTTCTCTATTTGCTGAAATAAAGTTTGATATACAGCCAAAATTAGTTTCATTGTAATACACTTCGAATAGAGGAGTGCCCCCACATGACTGACATTTCTTATTCAGTATTTTAATTAATATACACTACACTATAATAAGGATATTGTAATTATTGAATATTATATTAATGAAAATACATTTTTAAATGTCTAATATTGATGTGTTCCTGATCTTTATAGCTTAGTAACGGTCCTGTTGTGGGGTCCCGCAAGCGTCCATCGGAGGGAAACTATGAGAAGGAGAAAGAACACTGCATCGCACTGTTTGACCAGTGGTCAGAGGCCGACCAGGTGGAGTTTGTCGAGCGACTGATCTCCCGAATGTGCCACTATCAGCATGGCCACATCAACTCCTACCTCAAACCCATGCTGCAGAGGGACTTCATTACTGCGCTGCCAGGTACACATTTATAAATGCAGTATTTACAGTACAGTCTGATGGTACACAGTTTAGCACTTAAGCTTTTTTTTTACTCTTGGACAAGTTTCCTTCCAATCATATGATTTTATAAATAAAGGAAAATCATAGTTTACCTTTTAATAAGTTTGAGGCAAAAATTAACTCTGATCCTTCTCTGTAGCCCAAGGCTTGGATCACATAGCGGAGAACATCCTGTCTTTCCTGGATGCACGCTCGCTGTGCTCGGCAGAGCTGGTGTGTAAGGAGTGGCAGAGGGTCATCTCGGAGGGTATGCTGTGGAAGAAGCTCATCGAACGCATGGTCCGCACTGACCCGCTCTGGAAAGGCCTGTCTGAACGACATCAGTGGTGAGATTTTGCAAACATGTCGTGGTGGCTATCCTACTACCATATATTTTATAATGATATAAATAGCTGAGGCTGGTATAAATTAAGTGGATGCCCGTTGAGATTTTCAAGTAAACACTTAGTTACTGGAGTGCCTGTTAGTCTTGTTTTTGAATTTTAAATGAGGCTGACTGAAGGAGAGAATGAGGACGTAAGATTAGATTCTGTTGTCTTGAGTGTCTGTTGTAGGTGAAAAAAAAAAAATCCCAGTGGACACAAAGCAGCCAAAACACTTATATTTTTCTTCCCCCAGGGAGAAATACCTGTTCAAGAACCGCACATCGGAAGTCCCACCCAACTCCTACTATCACTCCCTGTATCCCAAGATCATCCAAGACATAGAGGTGAGACACAACAGCTAAATGGATTTTAGTATTGCACTTGTTGTGTAGAGTAATTTAGCACAGCTTTCTTAATTGCAACGGATATTATTTTCCTTCCATGTTTAAAATGCATTGCTTTTCTTTGTTATTATCATTGAAAAAGGAAACATACCAACATCACTACAGTATTTGATTATATATTGTATTAACCAGATGGAAACTAGTCAATCATATTACACTATTAATATTTGGCAAGTTTATTTACATTTATGAATTTTTGTTTTTTGGCCAGAATGATCTACAAACGCGTAGATAATTCTTAACAGTTTATTTATATAGTTAATTGTCTTTTAAACCACAATAATACTATGAGCACTTTCCACCTTTCTAGATCTTCTATATTTCTGTCAGTTCTAACAACATTACGTTGTACAATATGCAGTGCTACCATCTAGTCTTTGGATGCCTCCTGTGTTAATCTTTTTCGCTGTTTCTTCCTCGTCCCTCCAGACTATTGAGGCTAATTGGCGGTGTGGCAGACACAACTTGCAGAGGATTCAGTGTCGCTCAGAAAACAGTAAAGGGGTTTACTGTCTCCAGTACGATGATGACAAGATCATCAGTGGCCTTAGGGACAATTCCATCAAGGTATGTGTATTTTAATGTGAAAAATGTCTCAGAAAATCTGAGGTCTAATCGCGATGGCTTGGCCCCCTTTATTTTTATTGTTGCTACTGCAACCCACTATCACCTTCACTAACATTTCAGATGCAAAACTACCTCAGAGGTGTGTAGAATACTGGCAGATAATTTCACTGTCAATTTCATAGATTATTTATTTTATTATGCAAGGTAAAATTTCCCTTTTTTCTAATTTTTCTCATTGACAGCTGCTGAAACAAAAACTAATTTCCAAGAATTACAGCTGATGGCCCCTGTTCTGTACGACAACAAAACAGCAGGATGTGAAAGTCGTGTTGAGTTAGTGCAACTATTTTACAAAATACAAATGTACTGCCCCACCACTAAGTCATCATGTTAACATGGACAGCAGTCATTAGTTAGAATACTAAGACAATAGTCCAAATAAGACGTAAGAATATAAATGGGAGTGTCTTATTTTGATTACCTTAACTTTAACGTCCTTTTGGGGTCTTAAAACATTTGCAACATTGACATGTAGCAGTAACCAACTCCTTGACAAAATATGCACTGGCTTCCAGTGTTAACAAGATGGGAAAAAATAACAAGGAGTTGAAGCTTATACAAAATCAGAAAGAAAAAACACAATAGGATAAACATTGCCATCGTGCAGTTAACTATTTCAGGTTGTGGTTTTAAAATCGTGGTCGAATGTATGGAGGCGTGGATGTTGATGCGAGTCATAATCAGACTAGGCTCTGTAACAGCAATATGAATGGTTTATTCTCTTAGCAACTCATCTTAACATCAGAAATGGAGAATGTCTTGTACAGCATAAGGTTCAATAGTTGGAGTATCCCTATCCATGTAAATATAGTCAGTGTGATTGATTTATTTCATCAACATAGGAGCCCGAGTTACATTTCAATTTATGCAAAAAAATAAGGGCCAGTTTCGCAACTTTTTTTTGTTTGTTGCTACTGAGGCGGTGAAAACATATTGTAGACATTTGCCAGTCTGCCCTACTAACCCAAAATGACTTAAAGGAGTAATTAAAATGGATCCCATTTATGTAAGCACCAGTGGTGGAGGGAGCCAAAAGTGTAAGCTGTGAGAAACAATGTATGCTGCGTGTGTGGTTGTTTTCCTCCAACCTATCTTTGTGTATTTATGAATTGAATTTTTTCTTCTGGCTCAGAAGGGCTCATCATCTCATTGTCTACGTTGCTGAGCTAAACCAGCAGACACGGAGACATAACACAAGTGAATTATAGGTTTAAAGGGCTCAGCTCCAGGCCCGTTGTGTGTTCCACTTATCTGTCTGGCCTGGGAGAAGCGAAGAAGATGATGAAGAAGAGGAGGGGAGGATAGAGGGAGGAGAGGGAGCAGATTTGTCTTATTGTTCTGGAGGAGGTTGACACACACACAGGGAAGAGCTGAATTGCTCTTTTGCTCACACACGCACAATTCAGCACAGCAGTGGGGAAATGGGGCATGAACAGTACACACTGTAAGAATAGGCCATTCTTGGCATGACCCAGATCTGCAACCTTTTTCCAAAACCTCTTCTTTTTCTCTTCTTTTTTTTTTCTCTGTGTGCTCCTCTTTCAATGTCGCCCTCTGCTTCACCCTCCTTCATCCTCTTCCTCCTCTTCATCCTCATTCTCATGCTGCTGTGTTTTCTCCTCACAGATCTGGGATAAGCAGTCGCTGGAGTGTCTGAAGATACTGACCGGTCACACAGGCTCAGTGTTGTGTCTGCAGTATGATGAGAGGGTCATCGTCACCGGGTCGTCTGACTCAACTGTCAGGTACGGCACATGTCTCACAGAATGAATATATGGTTTAATATTTAGAAGGAGCCAAAGCTGTGTCAGCAGAAATAAAAGTGATTCCAGTTGCCGAAGAGAAAGTTGTTACCCACCGCTTATTAGGCTTAACGTCTCAATGGGACTTACTCTGTTACTCTGTCATATTTACTAACCTATTTTTAGACATAATGAGACGTAAAACGCATGGGGATTTATATATACTTACTTTGTTATCCTCAGACTAAAGCTAACAATTGTATATTATTCAGTCTATAAGTCAAAAATCATGCAGCTTATTGATATTTCTCTGAGGGTTGCGAAATCAGCCAGAATGTATTAGTACAGACACGTACAAGAGACATTTTGATTCCACCACCAAAGTACAAAAACAGATATGTAAACATTTTCTTTAGCTTGGGCTTTGTTACAGTATAAAGGGGTTTCTGCAATGCAGGCTTTGTAATTGAAGGTTAAGTCAGGTCAGACACGGAAGAATATACTCAAGGAAGAATTATATTAAATCATACTTATCAACAAAGCATTTTTCACTTTAAAAGAAGCCATGGTGTATTTTAAATATAGCATAGTATGAGTTTTCCTTTCTCACTATTCGGCTGTCTCCACAACATGCAACTCTGTTTAAATTTAATTATTCCTGGTAATAGAAGAGCCAGCTTTAACTCTGCACTTTTAAATGGGAAGTATATCTTTTATTAGGGGAAATTAATATAGCTGCTTATAAGATGATTTGACAATTCTTTTATATACAAATAGACTTCTCTCTCAAACATTAGGGACACTGAATTACCAATAATATTCTCCTTCTCTCTCTTGAGATGTGAAAATCAACAGTGATTTGTTATGTTGTTAAATCACAGTACAGAGAAAACATTTGATAGAAAGATTTTATTTTTAGAGTCTATGATCACACAACAGGTTGGATAGGTGTTTTTACTAAAATCACTCATCCTGAGGGTTCTCTTTTTTAATTTTTTTGCACCTCATGCTTGTTCAGTCATTCAGAATTAAGTCCCTCTGAAGAATATAGTGATGAGTTTATTCACACAACAAAGTGTACTGACATTGTTTGTATGAATACAGATATGGCAGCTGTGTGTTATCGTTTGTTTATCTTTATTAACCATATGTCATGCAGGACTGCCACAAAACCTATCCAGTGCAGCGGATTTAAATATTAATTATTTCAAAAAACATAACATGGAAAATAACTTCTAAAATCAGTTTATTTATTTTCATAATGTACAACATACCTTTTGTTACCCAATTTCATAAAATTAGTTTCAGGCTCAAAAGATGGTTCTGCTGCTTTTCACATTTCTATAATTTCTACACACACTCTGTCTCTAGTCTGTTTTTCACAGTCATGACCGAAATACCTTCTGCCTGTTTTGAATCCCCCAGTTTACATTTGGGTTCCCACCCAATCTACAGCTGCTCCTCACAGTCAGACAATAAAAACACTATATACAGATGCAATATAAAACACTGAAGTTTATTATTTCATAGTGGGTTAGATTTACTTTCATTAGCAGAGATAGCAGGATATGTTTTATTGCAGATTTTTAAAGACCTGGCTTGTGTGTTTATGTCGACACTTGCTTGGCTACTCCACACAGAAGCTCAACATTAATTCTCTTATTACTTCACACTTCAGCCGTACTTGCTGGGCGGTATCCAAGGAAAATCTGACTTCACTTCCTTAGCAACAGCTTGACAGGCACTTTGTTTTTACACTTGGTTGTCAGCTTTTCCAGTGTTTTCTGCATTCGCTGTTCAGTTGCATGTTCTTCACAGCCACTCGTGTGTGTGTGTGTGTGTGTGCGTGCATGCACGTACGTGAACTCTGAGTTACTCTCCATTGTAAAACTAATAAACATAATTCTCTCTCATGTCTCCATTGTTTTCCTTTTCCTTCACTCCCACTACATGTCTTTTCCACTCTCCCTTCTTTTATTTCGTTTTGACAACTCTTCCTGCTGCCCTCATCTTTCTTTCCTACACCCCTCTCCCCCTTGTCATTTTCCACTTTTCCCCCCCCTTTGTCATTCCTTCTCTCTTTGTCTCACACCCATCCCCTTTCATTCAACATCCCCATTTTTCTTTCCTGCCCTAATTTCACCTTCTCTTTTCCTCCCTCCGCTACCTTTGCCCTCATCAATTGGCCACCCTGCCATCTCTCCATATGTCTGTTTTCATTTCCTCCCGTTTCCCTCTGCGCCTCTCCTTCTGTCTCCTCTGCAGGGTGTGGGAGGTAATGACGGGTGAGGTACTTAACACACTGATCCACCACAACGAGGCAGTTCTTCACCTGCGCTTCGCCAACGGTCTGATGGTCACCTGCTCCAAGGACCGTTCAATTGCAGTTTGGGACATGGCCTCACCCACTGACATCAGCCTACGTCGGGTCCTGGTGGGACACCGAGCAGCTGTCAACGTGGTTGACTTCGATGACAAATACATTGTGTCTGCCTCAGGGGACCGCACCATCAAGGTAACGAGAACTTGACTTCTAAAGAAATATTTCGGATAGTAGCTGGAGGGTAGGGTTTTGTAAAATAGTGTTTAACTGGTTTGGAGCTCTGACAGTTAAACAGAGGACACAATTTTCTTTCTTATCAGTTTTCTCCAGTCTTTACAGTCTAATTTGAATTAAACCCCAGAGGCACTGATTAACAGGGGGGGTGGGTTTTTTTGTATTTAGTTTGGTTGGAACAGTGACATTTTCATGGTTTCATGGCATCACAGTATACAATATTTTATTATAATATTATCATCAGTTTCAAATTGAGGAAGTATTTATGTCCCTTACGTAAATAAAAGTACTAATAGCATTCTGTAAAAGTTATTCTGTGATAATCCTTATGGATTAATCTGCTGAATAGTTTCTTCATCAATCAATTGATTGTTTGATTTGTGAAAAAAGTCAGAAAATAGTGAGAAATGTCTTCACAGATCTTTAACTGCGTAACAGTGTAGCCTGACTGATCCTGTCTGACTTCAACACACAGGCATGCATATCAGCCCCCAAGGTGGAAAAGTTGTGTTTCTTCATGGGGTCAGATAGAGTTCAGTGTGTGTCTAAGTCAGAGGTTACTGAACACACAGACAACTCAGAATGTGGGAAATTATTCCGATATTCCACATATGTTATGATCATTATTTTAACATTTACATGTTTTTTAAGTATGGATCAAAGTTATAAACCGGACACATACTTTGATCTGCACTGAGCGATGGTGTTCTAACTGATGGGGAAACATGCTTGATGTGTCCCCCTTCGAAAAACAGCACATTCAGGTTTTGGGATATCCAACGTATTCCCACTCTGCTGATTTTAGTTTCTTTTCTGGGGTAGGAAGAAAGGTGATATCTCTCTGCCATTGTCTCTGCTACGTGTGTGTGGGGCACAAAGGAAATGCTCAGACACACGTGTCATTCTCTATTCAGTTGCATTTTTGTCCGCCTATTCTGTTGTTAGGAAGCAAATGGACACAGTAGGATACCATCAGTTTCATACCATGGTGTTCCATGAAACCAGAGCACTGCTACAACTGATTGTGATGTGAATTTTATGGACTAAGACAGTGAAATGAAACAAACACTTACCTATCTCTGTTGTCCTTCCCCCCTGCAGGTATGGAGCACCAGCACCTGTGAGTTTGTGCGCACTCTAAATGGTCATAAGCGGGGTATTGCCTGTCTACAGTACAGAGATCGTCTGGTGGTCAGCGGCTCATCTGACAACACAATCCGGTAAGCATGTGGGACCTGAGCATAAACCAACACATTACAACCAGCAGGTTGTTTTTACAGGAGCCTCTATTGTTAGCGGTCTACTAAAGATGTATATGGTTGATGTATTGAAATATAATTATTAATGTTAAGAAATAATCAATAATTTGGTTCCAATGATTTGCAATTTCTCAGCTATCTCCTCCTTAACATCGTGGATCTCTTAACCAGACATCGATGAGGCCTCTTGGGCTGAAAGCATTATATTATACAATGTAGCTTGAAAAATGTATCTTTGTTCGGACTCATACTCGAGTAGTGATGTAAACATTGTAGAGTCTGTTTATTTCTGTTTGTAAACTGAGGCTTTTCTCTGTGCAGGTTATGGGACATAGAATGTGGGGCATGTTTGCGAGTCCTGGAAGGTCATGAGGAATTGGTGCGCTGCATTCGCTTTGACAACAAGAGGATCGTCAGCGGCGCCTACGACGGGTGAGTGTTGTAAACGAATGTAAACGCGCGTTTGTTTTTTTGCGCAAAGGCTGAATTTGTCCCTGACGTCCTGTCGTCTCACGTTTCACTCTGCAGTAAGATCAAGGTGTGGGACCTGCAGGCAGCGCTTGACCCACGAGCCCCCGCCAGCACATTATGTCTGCGCACTCTAGTGGTGAGTACCAGGGATTTACTGTGTTGACACATGGCTAACAGGTGGGGCTTATGCACAAGTGTCTTTAGCCACTTTTTTAAAATGAATTTAGATGTTTGGTTTAAAAAATGTCAGCTGTAAAGGATTAAAAAAGTTTCAACTAATCACTGCTGGAATGTTAAACAGATGACAACCCATTTTCTAGTTTGTTTATAATTCTCTCTCATACAAGATTAAACTCCTTTCATATTAAAATTTCATATGAAAACCTGATTGACATCCAGTATTTCCCAAACTTGGAGTTTCATGTGGTTCTTGTCTTGGATGGGGAAATGGATCCTGTAAAAACACAACTGAATTCATAAGCTAATGAACAATCGCACAACACTAGTCCATCAACCTGCAATTTCAGCTTCAATGGTGACATCCCAAACGTCCTAACATCCTAATAATGTTTTGTGTGTCTGCAGGAGCACTCTGGCCGCGTGTTCCGTCTCCAGTTCGATGAGTTTCAGATCATCAGCAGTTCTCATGACGACACCATTCTGATCTGGGATTTCCTGAACGTCTCAACCAACGGGCAGTCAGAGGGACGGTCTCCCTCCCGCACCTACACTTACATTTCTAGATAGCAGGTACAAAAACACTCACGGCTGGAAAGAGCTTCCTGTAAAAATGTGACATCCTGCATTACAGATGAGGTTGACAGAATTACTTCCTGAACTGTGCATAATGTATTTATGATCCCTGAGTGGACCTGTGTGTGACTGGGAAACTGCTTCTCTCCCTCAGGTGGCGCCGTCCACTGCACCCTTCCTTGGAGGAGCCCAGGGCTGATGGGCTGATGGATGCATCCATCATGGAAAAGGAGTCCATCTCCTCTCTTTCCTCTTCGTCATCTCTCTGTCCACTTCCCCACCCTGCACCCCGCCACCTCACCCCTCCTCAGCCCGTTCTGACAGACTCTAAAGCTTGTGCCCATGGCCTGCCCAGTACGGTGACATGTACACACAGACACGCACATATACACACAGGTCAACACTGATGAGGACGCCCTACTACGCAACCAATGCAACTCTCCCAAGAAGTTCACCTTCAACTCTTAATTTATGTTTTGTAAAGTACACTAATGACAGTATTACCTTAGATCTTATATAAGTCACAAGCTCCCTTTTGTCCCTTTGATAGAAACTTCAAGCAGCTTCTGCTCCTCAGTTTTCAACCCCCTGCCAAAACAGGTTCCCACAGATATGGAATCGCTTATAGATATATATTTATATATACATATATATTACACACATACACACACACACACAAACACACACACAGTGGCGCAGTTGGACAGAGGATGACAGGAGCTGTGATGCGGGAGACAGAGACTCTTTACTCAGCTCTAAAAAAAGGAGGGGAGGATGGGAGACGGAGAGAGTGAACGAGGGAGAATGTTTCGGGAATGACCTCCCTGCTCCCTCTCACT
Organism: Hippoglossus stenolepis; assembly: GCF_022539355.2. NCBI lineage: Eukaryota > Metazoa > Chordata > Actinopteri > Pleuronectiformes > Pleuronectidae > Hippoglossus > Hippoglossus stenolepis. The sequence continues at coordinate 16,290,799 of NC_061489.1, read as the reverse complement.
CCCTCTTACTCTGCCCTGTCTCTCTCGACACCCCCCGAACCCCACCTCCCCTTCGCTCCCCCCTTCGCTCTAACCCCCAGAGATGCACACTTGCTTGGAACACGGGGGGGCACGCACACTCGAGTTTCGAGTGCGTTTGTTGTATGTGGACTTATGTGAAATGGCCGAACAGAGCAGAAGCGTCAAACAAACAGACATGCATGTGAGGTTGCCATGGATACAGCATCCCGGCGCACCTCTGCTTTTTTTTTCTCTAACTCTTACTTTCTTACTGTTTTTTATTACTGTTATTTTCTAATTTTATTTGAGTATTTTGGTTCTTAGTACCAACATCATACTAAGCGTAGTCCTCTTTCTCTTTCCCTCTCTTTCTCTCTCTCTCTTACTGTCTTTTTCCTCCATTCTTTCTTCTAACTTCCTCCCTTGGTCATCTGTCCCTCTCACTCCATCTCTCTCTCCCTCCCATCATCTACGTGCTTGCTTTGGTTATGAGAGAAGCTGGAACTCAAGAGCTCAAATTTAGCTGTAAACGGAGTTGTCTTGTCAAAAATTGTGTTGTATATTAAAAATGATTTTTTAAAGAAGAAAATGACCTTATTGTGAATAAAGTACTTGACAGTGGTGGAGTGTTGAGCCAACTGTAACATGAATGAGTGTCTAATTGTGTGTGTGTGTGTGTGGGTGTGTGTGTGGGTTTGCATGTGTCTGTGTCCTATGCTGCCTCTGTATCTGACATGTTCTCAGACTGTTCCTCCTCTTCTTCAAACTGCAGGGAACAAACCGTTCAGTTTTCTAGATTGCTGACAAGAATACTTGAAAATGAAAACAAGAAAATTGTTTGTCAAAAGAGGTTTTTAACTCCTGATCATGTGACTAGATTTTTACTGGAACATCTTGTATCTCTGAGTGTTTTCCTCCAGCAGCAACTCAACTCAGCAGACATCATTTGGTGATGAAGACGATGGAGGAAGGTGCAACTGAAAGCTCAGGGAATGGGTGGGTAGTGAAGCTTTTAGTGTTTTTATGTTTTTATTTTCATAAAATGCTGATTTGAATGTTTATTGGCCAGTGTTTACATGTGCACTGGTATCTGGATGGAACATGAGGAACGTGGTTGTTCACATCCTAGATTGTGAAAGCATGTGTGTACAGTTAATCATCTCGCACCAACAAAACCTGGGTGAGGTGTTTTCTTGCCTTAGAGTTTGTGTGAATTGGAGAACTCCACGCAGCGGATTTCTGAAATCGGGATGAGATCTCGAGGTTTCAACATCAATTATTCGAATAGAAGTTGGTAGAGGGCACACCTCTGCTAAGGCCCAACAGTCCCTTTTTTAAATTGAATCAAGCTGCACAATCACAGATATCAGTTCCCTTTTTTCACTAAGATCTGGGAAAACTGAAACTCTTGAAAAAAAAACGCTCTCACGATATTGAAGAAAGGAGTTGGATCTGCCCCCTTGATCCACACCAAATGTAATGTTTTTCCCTGACCCATACAAACCACATCCTTCCACCGAGTGTCGTGGAAATCCAATCTGCTGTTTGTGTAATCTTGCAAACAAACCTACGAAATGCACAGACCTGTGGCAAAATGGAAACCATCTTATATAGGTGAAGACAGGATGTAAGTCTGTTCTTTGAGTTCTGGTTGTTATGGATCACAACATGAACTTTAGGTGGGTATAAGTTTGTCTTCCTGTGAGGAAGGGATGATCTGCATTCCACAATAAGTTTCATAATGTTAGAACATGTTTGATACAAGTTTTTAAAAAGTCTGTTTTTGTAAAAATGAGACAAAGTTAATTGAATTGATACAAACTGGCACTTAATGACATTTCCCACATTTTGAACCTTCATCAAGGTAGAATGAATTTAGACTGTCAACATTAAATGTTAATAAAAGTGTTCAACTGCAGAATATTTTGCTTCTGTGAAAGTCAAAAGTTGTGTGAAGTAAACCTTTCTAAAGACCAGTTTTCATCAATTAAAAAATATATTTTTCTCTTATCACATCTTATATGTATTAAAGCAAATTGCCAATAGTGACATTATGCACCTGTCGAAAAGACTTTCCAGTGTAAATTTCACAATTTAGACTTTCCTAAAGCCTGGTACATGTATTTAGTTTGGCCACTAGGTGGGAGTATAAATTCAGCTATCGCCTCCAGTGTAATCTGTTTGTGAGACTTGGGCTCTCGGTGTTTGGAGTCTAAACAACCTGTTACAGTAGAACACACACTCAGTCTTGTAAACACCGTAATCATGAAGGACCAATGTGTGTTTAAAATCCTCGATGTGATGCATTTACAGGGTTTGAGCTGTGCAGTGCGTCCGCCCGGTTCTTGTACAGTGTGTAGTCTCTCTGCTAGGAGGAGGAGGGGAGTTGGCCGGCTGATGGGGGTTGGTTTTCAACATTTCTGGGTTTAGTTCAGTATAGTAGAATGTTTTAAATTCTGGGAATAAGTTATGTGGGATGGATTTGTGCTTGGTGGAGCACCATTAGTATATGATGTGTGTATGTGTTGGATATGGGTGTGTGTGCTTCCTCTGGGTCTGTGGGATTTTGGCCCATAATTCCTGCAGCTCTCAGGTCACAGCTCCGTTCTCACGCACATATTTGGCATTCCTTCCCCGACATGATTACCATACACCTTCCACTCTGGGTTTGGCTATGCGGGATATTTCCATCATTCCGGGGTGGAACTGGAGCAACGTTCCAGAAATGAGCAACTCACCCCCACCACCTCCCCTACCCCCTAAAACCAGTCTTCTTTATCCCACATCCACACCTCGATTCCCTCCCACCCCACTGTCCTCTTTATACACCCTACTCCCCCCCGGCACAGATTCCTGCTGCCTTGCAATGGGAATCCTCCGGTACAACCCTTTTTCTCCCCCTGAGTCAGCTGTTTGTGTCTGCCGGCATGATTGGGTCATTTGGCAGCGACATCTCTTCAGTGACCTCCTGCTAGGAGAGGGAAGGAAGGGGAGGGATGGAGGGGGGATAAGAGCAGGACAGATGAGACGAGAAGCAGCCATGAAACTCTATCTAACTACTGCACGTTTCCCTTCCTCTTTTTCGGTCTGACCCTTTGTGCTGCATATTCTTGGCCTAAACTTTGGTAGATGTGGAGCTGACTGTTGATTTTTGCACAACAGTCGGGGCTCGACAGTTTTTCTAGGCAATTTCACGGGGTTCCTGAGCGAGGCCGGTCCACCTTAGACTTGTGTTTGTCATGTAATTTAATACACCAGAGTCGAACTTCAGTGACTACCTCACGCCAAACCAACAAGAAATATGGAAACTTGAGAATCCATTCTTCTGTGGCCTTTCAGAGTCTGCACCTTGTCTCTATTACATATCTGCCAGTCTGAGAACTTTTCCCAGACAATGAATTGTTGTGGGAAATGCAGAATTTAATAGTTTCAGACTCAACTAATACGTCTTAGGAAAAAGAGAGTTCTTGTCCTGTGGTACTTGCCTGGAGAAGATTTTCAAATCTTTGATATAGTTTTCTAACATGTTCGAAGCCAGCTATGGCTGCAATCAAGTAATTTAAATATATATGTATTTATATATGTAATTAATCAGTATCTATCTTTAAAAATGCCCCAAAAAAAGACAAATATATATTAGGATTGGACAATAGGGATCAAATCTATCACAGTAGGTGTTTCATATAAAAATAGTTGATATATATATTGTGATACAGTAGCTTTTCTGTAGTGGATAATGAAGTATGATTTTGCTGCAAAAATCCTGAACATTGCCACAATACACTCCGACTCACTGATTCACATTCTCTATTGTATGGTACAATCTCTGGTGGTTAGATTGGATCGTGGTCAATCATCAAATTGCCCATCTTTAAACCCTCATTCGGCATAATAGCTTGTGAATGCTTGTTTTTCTTGAACCAATATTCCCAAACCCAACGGAAATCAGTTGTTGATTATTTAAAACGGAGAAAAGCATCAAACCTTCACTTTATAGTAGATTTTTTAAACCTAAACTCCTAAATATGAAAAATGTCAGATTAACCAGTAAAGCCAGCCGAACACATCTGAAGCAACTTGCATGTCTTGTTGATAGAAACCAGTATGAAGAAGAAACAATTTAAAGAGGCGTGGAGACACAGGAAATGTTTCTGTAAGGTTTACTGAGTCGAGAAAGACTGCTGCACACAGAGCTGAAATAAATAAATGAAATAATTTTATCATAATAATTATAGTAACCATCATATTAAGATTGCTTATTTAGGGTTTCTGTCTTCTTTTTTTATATATATAATATATATAACTTTCAATAAATTGTTCCCTTTAATATTTTTTCTCCTGGGTGTATGCATGAGACTTTGGTTTGTTCCACTGAATGTCCTGGTAGCAGCACTCTGTATCCAAGATATCGCACGGGAGCATCATCCCCTGGGTTGTTTCTATAGCAATGATGCTAATTGAGAAGGCACCCTCCCCGCCATGCTCGTCCCTTCGCTCTTCACCCGCCGCACCTATAAGCGGAGGGCATTGTGTCCTTGGGGTGGTGGTGGGGGAACGTGGGGGAGGAGTCGTGAAGAAGGTCTCCAGTTGTCTTTGGTCGGTTGTTGGTTTGGTTCGCTGTGACTGGCTGGCTGTATTTGGTGCAGCTTGTTTTTTTTATACATTCCAGTTCCTAAAGCTTCAGTCCCTGCGGTGAGTTGTCACGGGTTCATGCAGGGACTGCGTGGTCCCTTTCCAGAGTCCCTTGTGATCCAGCTTCACTCATGGTTGTTGGTGCACTCACTCACTCATTCACACACACACAAGCACATGCACAACCGTACAAACGTTTCCTCGTCCTCCTTCTACAAACATGCATTTATTCAGTAAGACACTCACTCGAGTCCTCTTGTCACTCATCCTTCCGCTCGTCCAACAGTCTCACTGGTTCCCACCAATTTAGCAGTGAGACAAATAAGTGCGTCACATGTCAACAGTCAATTATTGGTCCATATGATCCGCTGCGCAGACCACTCTATCCCTTTGTCCACTCTGCCGTTTTCCTGTCTTCTCCTTCTTGCTTTCCCTTTATCCGAAGGCTAAGCACCCACTCTCTTGTTCAGTCAGTCGTTCCCACCCTTGTTGCCTCTGTATGGTCCAGTTGTAATCCCGTACTTGACAGTGTCAAGCTGGTCCAGAACAGGAGATGTGAAGGCCTTGAGGTTTTTGTGGTGGGGGGAATAAAGGCCTTTGTCGAGCCTGGGAGTCTGGCTGCCCTTCAGGTTTCCTGTCAGTATTTCTGTCCAGTGAATGGAAGCAGACCAGGTCCAGCCATGGACTGGTAGTGCTCCAGTTGGTCCAGTAAGGGAACTAAAACTGAGAAGAATGATCAATAACTAAGGGGCTGTAGTGGCAAATTAGTAGGTGTAAAGCTAAACCCCGTGAATGATTCATCAAGTTTCTGGTCAATGTTTGTCCCAACAAAGGGAGGTGTTGAGTCATGTGTGATAGAAGTGATGACTGGGTTAGCCATTGGCAGGCTCAGGTCAAGGCTGTGGACGACAAGACAGCGGGTGCTAGCGTTAGCCACTACTAGCGGGGTCCAGTAGCACGCACCCTCTTGCCCCGCTTGCTGATGGTGGTGAAGCGGAAGGGGGTGGTGAGGTCGGGCTGCTCTCCGGGCGGGAAGCGCTTCATGAAGTGCACGTCCTGCTGGTTGGGGAGCGTGTGGGGGCCGCGGCGAGGACGCCCTCTTTTAGTGAAGCCCACGTACCAGCCCGTGTAGCGCGCTGACATCAGAGCTGTGTAGTGGTTTTCCAGAACCTTTTCCACAAAGACGCAGTCTTCGCTTCGATTACTGGCCTTCTGAGAGCGCAGAGAAACCACACACACATAGGGAGAAGAAAGAGGAAAGAGAGGCTGGTCAGGAAACTGGTCGGATTCGATTTGCTTTTTGAGGAAACACGTCTCAAGAAAAAAGAAGTCTCACCTTTCCTACCAGCTTGCCGCGGCGGTTCATGCACAGGTAGAAATTGGTTTCTTTGCCCCGGATTCTCACCTGGCTACCAAAGGTATCAGCCTCCACTACGAGCTGGGCTTGTAAAGGGACAGACAGAGAGACAGACAGACATTAGAGCCAAAGGCAACACAGACAAATACAGTACTGTGTGTGTGTGTAAGGCTGTACCACAAGATTAGGATAATACAAATTTAGAGATTGTTTAATTTCCACATCTAAGTATAAACTTTTACACATTTACAACATCAATGTGTTTGACACTAATTGCTCAGATTACCAGCGACCGTTAAATCAGATTTGGCTTTTAAACCTGATGAGGCATTCACATCGAATCTCTGTTTTCGGATTCATAGTTGCTATTAAATGTGTCGATAAATCCCAAACAGATGTCAATGTCTCTGGCTGGACAGATGGTTGTCAGATAAGCCCGGTCACACACATGGATGTGAGGCTGCTGACCACAAATGGACCTCGTAAAAAAGATAACAGCCAGGAGTAGACGGAGCACGGTGAGCCAAGAGGAGCGGGAGAATGGAGCGCCTGCGATACTATTGTTTTAAGGTGCGTGCATGTGTTTGCGTGTAGCTCGGTGTGTGCGTGTGTGTGTGCAGGTGCATACATGTTCATCCTTCCAGGCAACACTGCTCCGCCAACTATACATCTTCAGACAGCGCTAGTGCCTGTTTAAAAATAAATCCCTAAAATGGTTCCTACATGACCTTAGTCAACAAAGGGGTCAAGAGAAATCAATACCTCCCTCCCTCTTGCCCTCTTCCTCTCTCTTCCCCCAACTCTCTTTTCGTCTCCCTTCTGCTCCTTCGCTTCATGTTTATACCTTCATGCATGTGCTCCTTCTTTTCTTTATTTTTCTTTTTGCTCTTGGTTTCCCTGCAAAACCTTTTCACAATCAGTCAGTTTAAGGTGGGTTTTCTGTGTTTTTTTCGCGTGGTATAAAAATCTGACGGGCCCTTGCATCTATGATCCCATCTCGGGCTTGAAGTGGTGTGAAGAGAAACCTGACATGTTTGTGAATGGAACGGGATGTGCAACATGAGCTGGGGCATGTGCTGGGCCACATACAGAAACATGAACTCCAGCTGTACGGCTTGTATGTATGGCTTTCGACTGCCCATTGATTCTGTGTGTGGTTTAAGAATGGGTTAGACATCATTACAGGCGGGGAGAGGAGGGGGAGGGAGAGGGGGATGGACAGAGGGAGTGTTAGAGGATGGAGGGAGGGGAGGGAGAGGAAGCCTGCTGTTTTAAAACCAGAGGAGACAACAGGGAGGATGAGAAATCAATGGATGGATCGATGAAGGAGATGAGTTTCTAACACTCGCTCCGACACTCTACCTGCTGGGCTTCTCCCTCTAACTCACACTTCTTTTTTTTTTCACTATCACCTTTTCTTTCTCTCTTCCTTTTGCTCTCTAGTGAATCATTGAGTCAGCAGCCAGTCGATGAGGTCTTTGTACTCCCAAGACAAGCTCCACTGCCCCTCTGCCAAAGCCTGGGGAGGCATGTGTGTGTGCTTTTGTGAGTGTGCACAGTTGCATTCTGTATCCGCTCATGCATGCACTTGGTCAACCTTTAAGTCTTTGTACTTGCAGCCGTTAGATTGTGTGAGGGTGTGTGTGTGTGTGCAAGTCAGCGTCTTTCTCTGTGTGCATACACTCGCATTCGCCAAAGCGTTTCCCTGTGTTCTACTGTGTGTGTGTGTGTGTTTGTGTGTCTTACCATATTTGTCTCCATCTTCTCCCCTGGCGCTGATTTTGCGCCCCAGCACCTGGACATGTTTACCGCTGGTGCGGCTGTAGAGCTGGTAGACCCGGTGGTGTCGCCGGCTCATGGTGTCTCGCACCTGAGTCTGGTTCTCCACATGCACGCTGAAGTTGACTCCATCCACACCAAGTACCTGATCACAACACACACACACACACACACACACACACACACACACACACACACACACACACACATAGACACACCCAGAGATACACACAGAAGATACAGAGGTTCGTTAACAGGCTTAAAAAAACTCCACGTACAACCAACATACAACTTATCTTACAATCACTCTTTGTCATGCATGTAGACTCTAACCTGTAATGGATTGCACATCACCAGCAACATCTGGATACATCTGGAAAAAGTAGAAACAGATGAGTTTAGAAATATGCAAGCAACATTGAATGCTGGACCAGTTAGGCTTGACACCATCGTTTCCATCTCTTTCTTCTCTGCCGTTTCTCTCTGCTCAACATCTCTTTTCCTTATTGGGTGATTACTCACACCGCTGGGTGTGCAGCTGGCACAGCGACTTGACATACAGACCGGCAGATGTCCAGGGATCAACAGACAGACGACACCCACAGCACTGTTTATAGTAACGCTACCAGCCTTCTGTCCAAAGCTATTTTCTGACCCGTTTGTGACTTTCGCAACGCTAAAATCTGGCCTCCAAATGACCCGATTGGACTGTGGCGAAATGGCAAACATACCGAGACATCTAGAATATGTTTTGGTTTGGACATCTGAGGGAAACGGCTGGCTTATTTGGCTGCTCTCTGTATGTAGACAGCTGGGCTGGACTACAGGTGTACACTGTGCTGTGATGTGGCTTTGGAGCGCGTTGGACTGCGGTTACATTTATAGATGCTATGAATAAGTGAGAACACGAGCTACCAAAATGTGCGGAAAGATAATTTATGGAGGAAACAATCGGTGAGGAGTAGTCATGGCGATGTTGCAGACGGAATCCATTTGTCATGGATTGTACATGAACTCTCTCTCTCTATTTTCCTTACAAACTATCTGAACACTTTGACACATTAATGGTAGAAGCAGCTGGTTACAGTAACAATTAAAATTCTTCTTACTTTAGCACATTGCTTAATTGAAGTTTAGACCTTGACCTTGGATATATCAAGTGTTATTTACAGCTTTAGTGAGGGAGTGATTGTGTTGTGCAAATTCTACTCTGGCAGTCCTTGAACTGCTCTGAATTAGTGGCTGAAGACTGGATGAAGTTCAGAACCAAGTGTGTGGGCTGAAAAGCAATTCTACACATTGTGTCTTTCCCCACCTCATCTTTTGCTATCTCACTGCATGCCTCTTCTCTCTCTCTTTCTCTGACTCGTTGTCCTCCCTCTCTCCTCTACTTTATCTCTCGCTCTCTGTCCACTCTACCTTTCTCCTATCGTTCCCTGCCTCCCATCTTCCTTTATGTTTGGGGTTAGCAGAATGACTCCTCCACACTGTCATGGGCATGCACACAGATGTGCAGATGTGTGCAGGGCGTGTGTGTGTGTGTGTGTGTGTGTGTGTGTGTGTGTGTGTGTGTGTGTGTGTGTGTGTGTGTGTGTGTGTGTGTGTGTGTGTGTGTGTGTGTGTGTGTGTGTGTGTGTGTGTGTGTGTGTACAGGAGGAGCAGGCAGCTGACAGCTGGGCCAAAGCAAAGACATACGCGCTGCTGAGAGAGGGAGATAGCGAGAGAGGTAGACTGAGAGGTACACAAAGGGATAGGGAGAAAGCAGGACAGAAGAAGGGGATGGTAGAATAAATAGAGGGGAGATGAAGCCAGAGAAGGCTGACGGCGAATGAAAGACATGGGAGATAAAATCTGAAAGAAGGGGCAGATGCACAGATGTGAGACGGAGGAGAAAAAGGACTAAGGTTACATCTCGAAGGCAGGAGGAGAAAAAAGGGCTGAATGAGAGACAGTAGTGTAACCACTGAGTGTGGTCTGGCCTGAGAAGTAGACAAAAAGATAAATAATGAGGAAAGAAGAGGAAGAGAGTTCAACTCATGCACATCGTAACACATGTCACTGCCTCTTGACTCACACACACACACACACACACGAATGCGCGCACACACACACACAAATACCATATACTCTTGTTTCCTCTCTCTTCTCCCTCCTTCTCTGTTTCTTTCCCAGTGTGTTGGCCCCTGAGTCCCTCTAATAGATGCAGACATCCCGGGCATTGCAGTAAAGTGTTGGCCCTCACATTTTGCCTGCGCAGCCGAAAAAAACCTGAGCGCCTGTGCATTGTGAGGACTCTCAGCTGTTAAAACACCACGGCTGCACTGCCGCCGAGGACACTGCAGGAAAAGTGCCTCAGCACTGGATTCCCCCGCTCCCACAAAAACCACAGACACTCCATATTATGCCAGCCACAGAGAGAAAAAGAGAGGAAAGAGGGGGACAGGATCGGCCAGGGGTGGGGGAGGGATGAGAAAACGAGAGAATAAAAGATCGCAGGGTAAAAGTCGGGGAGAGTAAAGGAGGTATGGAGAGAGGGAAAGCCCGGTGCACCTTGGCCGGCTGCCAAAACAAGCAAGGGCCTGACATCATAAACCTGCGTCCCAGCAGATCTACCATATGGACGCTGCGGTTAGACTAGCAGGCCTCAGCACTGAGGACTGGGCACCAGCATGGAGTGAGAGCGGTCGGCCTGGTGGGACTCAGCACAGAGCAGTGGTTTCAGCTGTGTGTAGCAGTGGTTAGCGTGGTAGGCCAACACTGGAGCAGTGGGCTTCGGCACAGTGCAAGACTTTCAGATGTTCAGCAGTCGGCCTCGGTGCAGACTAGTGGTTAGGCCAGTGGGCGTGTGAGTGGTATCAGCAGTAATAGGGCGTATGTTGGGGCAATGGTAAGCGATGAGGAAGACCTCGACACGGAGCTGTGGTTTTAGGAGTGGAGCAGGTTGCTGTGGCAAAAGGCCCTTGGCTTTTTTTTTTCACCGGCTAAAAAACTTGTGATCAATTTTGTAAAACAGCATGTGGATGGAGTAAAGTGTCTGTGGTAAAACTGATCGGCAAGAGGGAAATGAATGGAGAGATGATTGACTCTGGTATACCTAAACCGAAACCAGCAGACTAAACAGTGAGGCCGCTCTCTTCAGATACTGCCAGGGGCACCATCATTCATCAGTCATTAATTCATACTTTTTATCGGAGCAAGTATCTGTGGAAAAAGGGGTATGGGCAAGACAGGAAGACAGATGTGGGTAGTTAGGTGAGTAAGTGGAGAGACTGTGAGGGAGACAGACGGAGAGGGAAAGCCAGGCAGACACCAGCAGCAGCAGCACACACCCTGTCCAGGTTGTGTGAGGAATGAGAAGTATCTGGAGATGACTGCCATCTGGGAGAAGTACAGCCGACACAAAGAAAGAAAAATAAATCCCTTGGCTTTTAACAAGACACACCTCGAATGGGCAAACTCAAACCCCCGAGTCTGTATCCTCCTCCCTTAGATTTGCTCTTGGCACTTTATCATTTTCCTATCCCACTAGATAAAGCTGGTGTTATTTGACTCAACTTCTGAAATATTTTCAATAGGAAAAAAAAAAGAGGCATTTTCTTGGCGATGGGAAAATGGTCTTCTACAGGCCAGCTTGGTCATCCCTGAAGTAAGTGCAGATGGTGATGGAGATGTTTATGGCAGGTTTTATGAGTAACATGGCCCTGACTCTGACCCAGTGACCTTGAACTGTCAGCCAATCAAAACAGGGCTTTCAATGGTATGTTTTCTATGGGGACTGATGGGGAGTGACGTAATCGTTAGACACTGCAACCCTCCTCTCCATCATCTTCATCTCGCTATCGCTATCATGATACAAGTTTACACAACTGATGACAGAGATAGGACCAGAGTGGATGCATGAGATTAGTGCGTGATGAGGTGATAAAAGTGACTTACAAGACGGTCAGCGTGGAAAGAAGGGGCCACATTGCTTCCCCCCTCCACTATGGAACTTGGCCCAGAGACAGTCTCCTCGCTCGGTCTGAGCCAGTCCGACAGTCCGGAGAGTTCCCCTGCGTGGTTCGAATCCGCTGGATGTTGGGCAGAGTCACACAGTCAGACACTCCCGTTGGCATCGGCGGCGGTGTGCCCAGGTCCCCCCGGCGTAGGTAAACGTGCGGGCGCGGGCAAACTGAGGTGTGAGGCCGGGGTGAGCGTGCCACTGTGACCGCCGGGCAACCTCTAACAGCTGTCCAGACCGGTGGAGACAGATGGGCGGGGGAGCAAAGGGGGGGGGGAGGTTATAGGGGCTTTAAACGCCGCGCGTCCCCGACGAGGAGAGGAACAGGTGAAAGCGCGCTCACGCCTCACAGATAACCAACTCCAATCGACCTTGTTGACCCGCAGAGGGACGCTCGGCCCCGTGGACAGCTGCGGTACGCGCGTAATCTCCTGCGTAATCCAATGCGTAACGTTTCAGAGCAACAGCAATCTTCTGATCTCCAACTGGAATTCTGCGGTAGGTGAGGTGATAAAAGAAAGTGGCGGAGAGTTCGTCCCGGCGCAGACACGCAGGTTTAGTCCCAGCAGAGCGGGGCCAGGAGCTGTTGGATGTGGGGTACCTGGGCTGGCTGATGGAGCAAACGGCGAGCTGGAGACGGGGGCTCTGCGGGCGCAGGGTAGTGCAAGGCGCCCTCTGTCATGTCTGCTCCCCCACGCTGGTTCAAAGGGTCTGTGGCTCAAGTGACACCGACCGACACTGTCCGGCACAGAGGGTGATAAGGTCCCGGGGCGGTCCAGCTCAGAGAGGTATATGGAGAGTGCTGAATGAGAATGGGAGGGGATAGTAAAGTGGAAAGAAAGACGAGGGAGGGAGGGGTGGCTGGAGAGGATGGGAACAGCTGTGACTGGGTGGCGGACTCAGCCACCCGCGACACGGCGAGGAAATGACAGCCGCACTTTGCACCTGATTTTCCGGACTTCCCCTCTCGCCTCAGCCGCTGGTTACCGCCTGGCTGCAGCAGCAGTCCTCCCTGCGCCCTCTCGACACAATACCAGCCAAAACACAGCACGATGACATCACCTCCGAAATGTTTGAAGGGGGGAAATGCAATCTGATCTTTTTATTTATTTTTTTACACGTAGAAAGTTTAGGCAGTTTCTCTGAAGGGGAGGAAAAACACGAAAGTCTCTCCTCGTTCCGAGAAAAGGGGGAAAAAACGAAGTCCGCTGCTCAAGAGGGGAGAAGAGTCGAGCTCGCCAGTTTCTGAAGAAATACAAAAAAGTTAAAAACGGGCGCTTCTGGGAACGTGTTTACCCCAAAATCACTGTGACAGATCGAGAGGCAGTCCACAGCCTGCAGCGTTCCTCTTCACCTTACGTCTGCCTCCCTGTTTCATTCAGACACCATGGGGAGAAAACGCAAGAAGAAACCCAGCCGTGCGTTGTTATCCACTCCACTTGTGTTGTGCAGATCCTTCTCCCTTTCAGGAAAAAAAAAATCCAAGGTTTGCTTCCACTAAAAGCTCCTCTTGAAGGGGGGGCTGCACAGGAGAGGCGCGTCGGCAGGCACAGACCTCACTCCAAGAAAAACCAGAACAAGATTTTAACAGACGCGGATCAATCCTCCCTCCCTCCCTCCTCCTCCCTCCCTCCCTCCCACCCCTCTCTCTCTCTCTCCTCTCCCCACTCTCTCTCCCCTCACACACACGCACATGCACACTTATTGGATCAAAATGGGATTAGTCAGTCGCTATGCGATGCCGACCAAAGTTACACTGCAAAAATATCCATCCTAACCAGTGTTCCGTCCTATGTGAAAAACATCTGGTTACGAGGTGAGATAATTTCACTTGTTTACAAAGCACAACCCAACTTGTTTCTATCATTTCTCCAGGATCCAGACAAACCTTTTTTTCCCCCTCTGTCTTGTTCTGTCTTGTTTCAACTAATATTTGTGTATGGAAATTCTTAAAACGAAGTAATTGGAAGCAATTAGGGATGATGTCATGTTATCGGGAGGAATTCACTTGTTTCCAGAGAAAACGATTTTAAACTGCGCGTCAGAGCAAGTCATCTCTTCAACGTGTCTCAGGCCGACGGAGAAGGTGGCAAACAAACGGTTATACGTTCATAAAACAAAGACACCTGCCTCAGTCAAGTGAACATCTGTCTTAAAACCAGCCAAACACTCCCTGCCCTCCGCTATCTCCCCTGAAGATAACCCCACCCCTGCGGCCTCAGTGGCCCCGCGCAGGGCGCACGGGGAGGAGGGCAGCGCGCTGTCTCCTGCACACCCATTCGGAGTCGCCGCGCTTTCAAGTGATGTATTTTGACTCCCCGTTTCATAACTTTTGAGTTAGAACTTAAGAAGGAAAAATGAAACGGAGAACGAGAGACAGTCGGGAGGGCGGTATGTAAGCACGGACACGGATCCAAAACGAACATTTCTCAGGGATTTCGGCAGCAACGCCCGCTCTGCGCTCCCAAAAAACTCCCTCTCACCGCCGCACAACCGCAGACGGTCAGCCAAGCCAACACAACACTCCTGCCATACCTTTCATTCTCACACGCACACACACACACACACACACGCACGGGAAGAAAAAGAATAGAAGGAATGAGAGTACATTTTAGCGTGTGTGTGTGTGTGTGTGTGTGTGTGTGTGCGCGCAAGCGTGCGTGCATGTGTGTTGGGAGGGGAGGGGGGGGTTGGCCTCATACATCAGGGACAGTTATCTTGGCTCCAAATGTAGGCTTATTCTTTTCAACATTGTACTTTCAAATCAGTCGCACACGCACCAAAGCACACGCACGCCCACAGACAGACTTGTGCGACTGGACAGGGTTGAGCTGGGCTGGGTAGGGGTACTGTGGTTGAATGCCTTTCCAGTCATGCTCCATAGAAAAGCCTCTGGCCTTCTTTCCTACTACTGGCTCTCGCTCTGTCTTTGCACCTGTGTCTGTGCTTTTTTTGCCGCTCACTGCACTGCTGCATGGGACACCAGGGTAAATGTTGTGGAGAGGGATTGGAACCACATTCTGGTGATAAGGTATGGGTCTGTCTGGTTCTCTTAAGCCCAGATGGAAGGGTTCAGGCCGGTGGCTGCAGCAGATCTCAGTGCAATGGGAGAGTGTGAACCGTATAACTCCATTCACATACTGGGCTTTTAAATTAGTAACCGATTTATAGAAAGAAAGGTTTTCCAAAAAGGATCCTGATGCTAAGAGGTTCTTACACCAATCGTAAATCCATGAGATTTATGCTACACAAAGATCCTTCAGGGAAACGAGAGCCGGTGTATATGAACTCTGATTGAGGCTGAGGTGCCAAAAGAAAAGAAAGGACAAAGAATAAAGGTCTGTTCTCTAAAAGCCCTCCCTACAGTAAGTTATCAAACTATTCTCGTTCTCTGTCTTTTTACGAAGTAACTGACTGCCTGCTGTTTCTGAAGACCTGATGATGGACAGAATGATCAGCAGGTGTTTGTGCTTGCAGATATACAGTATGGGATTAGATTGAACTCAATGATGCTTGGCTTTAGAAAAACATTTTTCTTTACAATACGCTTAAAATAAGATAAAAGTAAGACAAAACTGAGATAAACGGACCAGGCCCCCTTTTGCTTTCTCTTTCCTTCATCACTCTTTCTCTCATACATTCTCTGTCCTCCCTATCTGTCTCTTTAATCTCCCGGCTGTTTTTTATCTGCTCCCTCTGTCCCTCCCTCTGTTTGCAGTCAGCATATTGATTGCCCATGTCTTTGCCTCTGCAGCTCCTGCCTATTGATCCTTTGCTAACGCACAACACACACACACACACACACACACACACACACACACACACACACACACACACACACACATCCATGGAAGTCCCCTTCCCATTTCCACATACTAAAGGAACTGTCTTACTTTGATGCAGACAAAGTTTGCCGCCTTCATAATTCACAAAAGCACACACGTGGATGCACTCACATGTGAACACAACACACAAAGAGGCACACACTAGGACACGTATTTTTGCATATACCCTCGATTGTGTTGAATAGACTTGGCATTGATGGACGTTATGCCTTTGTGTTCCTCTCTCGAGTCATTAAAGTGAGTGAAAGCCATGTGTGCGTGTCTGTGGGAGCGTGTGTGTGTGGATGTGTGTGCGTCTTGGGGCCTTTAAGCTGCTGTAGGTCCAGGCCCAGCAGCTTTCTCTGTGCATCCCTCTCTCTCTTTTGACTGGGCCTGCAGGCTTCTTCATCCAGGGAGCCTGGTCAATATGGCCATTCTGTCTAGCAATTAACATCGATCAGTGCTCGTCAATACCGTCAGCACCCAGACAAAGACCCAGGGTGCATTGCGTGTGCTTGCCCTTTCTCTATCACAGTCCAACAAATCCCCAAACAGCACTCTCATTATATGAGGGCATTCTGGCCTGACCCCAAGGTCACCGTGGAGGAGAGGCATGGTGTGCTGGACTCTATGTTATGGGTGACTGGAGTGGAACCTAATGCGGAACTGTGAGCCACGGGCCAGTTGTTGCCTCATGTTCTTGTGTGTGTGTGTGTGTGTGTGTGTGTGTGTAGAGGTGCGGGTGAAGAGTCAAGTGTAGATATGCTTTGGTTTGGTTTTCAAAGACAAGTTGGCAGACAGGCGATATCATCCCCATGCTGTGTGCTCCAAAGACTTCAACACTTTGAAAAACTTTGAACGGTATAAATGCAATCCATCATCCTGGTGACACACTGAGCAGATATTGGGGTTTCAGATGTGTCAAGTGCAGTGGATTGTGTTCAATTAGTTTTCTCCATAAGGTATGGGGCTGTGTATGTGTGGATGGGAGGAGGGACAGCGGGGGCAGGCCTGCGGGATCTCTGGAGGGGGAGAGAGAGGCTTGTGGCTTTGATTAATACCTGCAGACATGGGCCTTAAACCTCGCATCAGATGTCGAGATGACAGCCTAACATTGGTCTCTGGTATAGATATTCCAACTCTGTTAATCACGGGCCAAGTTTAAACTGTTCCCCAATGTGTAAATGTATGAGACACTTAATAAAGTCCCTTTGATGACAGGGGGGCCCATGCAAAGTCGAGGAATGTGTACAGTGTGCTGTGCTTTGAAATGAGAACCTGTTTGCCACTTGTCCGCGTCTGGGAGATGAGAGAATCGACAGCTGCAACTAAGCAAGGGCAGGAATTAATTAGTGGAGCAGCCATTTGTGCAACAGTGAGCTCGAGTGAAAAGTGAGATGAAGAGAAAAGCTAAATATTGTTTTTATTAGCGGCGATGTTGGTGGTGCACAGCCTGCTCCCCTCGCTCGCTTAGCAAGATTAATCCTGTGAATATGAAAGTTTACTCTCCTCTGTCCCTGAATCCATTGCAGCTGTTGTCTCTATACATAGCCCAGCTGAAGCACTGGAATAACTTTAATTTGACACTTTCAAGTCGGATGGTTTGATGCTGCTTTGGACGCGTGTCAGGGTAATTATTCATGCGATCTCGCCTGTCGTTGTTAGGCCAGAGCCTGCTTTTACAGAGGGAATCGTGCCCAGGTAGTCGTGTTCCTCAGGCTACACCTGCCTTCTTAGCAGCATTCATGGCACGATTTTCATTCTGGACCTGATTCAGTGGATTCGGGAGTTTGTCATTGTTGTGGATAAGAATTGCCAAAATGTCTCATAATACAAAACATCTGTGCCTTCCAGATTAACCGAGTGCATAATACTGACCTTAAATCCAGCAACACATGCAATCCAGCAGCTAGGCTGTCTCATCTTCGCCTCTGTGCCATCTGGCAAGAATGCTGCTGAAGTTTGGACGGTCCGCATTGATGAAGCGGTATGTAAAAAACATAAAGACATCAAACTTGGAATGAGCCATATTTATGCACCTGGATCATATATCAATGTGATCAGAAACTCTTGACAGAACCTCGTGCAGGGGCCAACTTTTCAAGAACTTCTGACCATCCCAATAACTAAGGCAGGGAAATAAACGCCAGCAGCTACAGGGAAAAACTGAGAGTTTGATCTCACATTTAGATGCACACAACTGCTTTACAACAGGAGTGGCACTGCATGAATGGCAGGGGCCGGTGAGTGCGCTGCGCGAGGATGTACAACGTAATTGCTTCTGACCAATGAGGTTGTGCATAAATATGCAACGCCGAGGGACTGGGTGGATGTTTGTTTAATTATGGTCCTTGTGGTCGCGTGTGTTTGGTTGAGTGAGAGTGTCATGACCCTCAGTGACAGAGTGTGCACAGTTGAGTGTGTGAGGTTTGTGGCTATGGTGTAAATGGTTACAAATATATGCAAAGATTGTGTCAACTGGGGTTTTTGCATAAAGTTGTACAAGTGTGTGCTTTATGGCTGCAGGATGCATGTGTAAGTGTTTGTGTGTGTGTGTGTGAGTGTGTTTGTGAGAGAGAGAGAGTCATCCTGTGCTCTCCATGCATAGTGATGTGAAATGCAGCTGTGGTTTGTGTTGGACACTGATCCGGCATGTTGTTTTTTTTTCTTCCTGTTTCATGTTCAGGCGCTCAGCGATGGAATCCATGAGCATGGTAACCTTCACTCCTGTCATCTTTTCTGTTCATCTCTTCCACACCCCTCCCTTCTAGTTACCTTCCCCTCCTCTCCAGTAAGTGCCCTTATAACTTACATCCTCCTCTCCGCTCTCCTTCGTGCCGCTCCCGCTCCCGCTCGCTGTGTCCATTTCTCTCATTCTGTTATTTTCCCTCTCCCTGGCCCTTTAGCCTTGCCACCGGGCAGATGAGGAACTGTAATGTTTATGAAACCCTTTAATGTGCTATGTAATTACCCTGGCAACACCTCCCATCATTACTCATGCCAATAAAGTACCTTTGAATTGACGTGTCAGAGTGGGAGAGTGAGAAACAGAGTGAGAAACAGACAGAGAAAGAGAGAGGGGGGCATAGCACACAAACTTTCCATCATTCACCCCCTTCCAACACACACACACACACACACACATAAATTCCCCCCCTCCTCTCCCATTAATCTCTCCCCCTTTCTTGTCTTTCCTCTGTATCCGTTTATTCATCCCCGTTTTTGTCGTTTCTTTAATTCTTTCCATCTACAGCTCCTTCCTCTACCTTCTGCATCCCCTTCTCTCCGGCTCTCTGTGACTCCTGCCAGATGCCCAGGTGGTGGTCAATTACAGCGCAACTCCTTTTGCAATAACAAAAGCATTCTTAAAACTTGCTCTGCCAGGCCTATTTTGGGAAGGCTTCTCTGCATGTTGGGAACTGGGTGAATGGGCATGAAGGAGAGGGTGGTGGTGGGGGGGGTTACACTCTTTACACTAAAAGAGTGTAAACAACGATGCATAAAAAGTTATGTTCGTCTATGCAAAGCATTTCCATATAATTATAATATACTGTCGGTTCCAAAGGTCTAAGACCAATAGTCATGATACTTTAATGTTGCCTTTATTTCAAATGTAACAGTTATTTTCTATTACTAATGATGCCCCGATGATATCAGTGATATTTACATAAATTAACTTGTCTTATTTGCTGTATCCCCCTTTTGCCTAAATGTTAGCTGGCATGAACTCCACAAGTTTGCTTAAAACCTGATAACCCACGTTATCCCTGTATAATTTCTACAGAGCTTGTTGTGGTGATTTTAGATTTTCTATTATACAATTGGCTTTCTTTGATCATTGTTGTACTGCGTCACAGAGTGCTTATCTTCGAGTGCTGCCATAAATGATCAATGGTTGAGGTCAGGTAACTCTGCAGTAAAGTCCATGACCGTCAGGACTACATCTTCTTTGCGTCTTCAAGTACTTCATTCAAAGTTTTCATGTCTCGAGGTCACGCTCCTGCTGCAGATATGAATCATTCTCCACAAAGATGCAAACCAGAGTGTACGGCATGTCTCTGAAGAATGGAGTGGTATTTCTCCTTGGTCAGGGTGCAGTCAAATTCAGTGCAGGTGTCCAACTCTAGAACAAAACATCCCCAGACTTTAATATTCCCACCAACATGTTTCACTGTCAGTTTGATACACTGCAGTATCATTCTCTCTCCTGTTCGTCTACTTACATACACCCTCCTGTTACTGCCATAAATCTCAAACTTGGAATCGGCAGTAAACAGGACTTTTTCCAGTCATCTGCTGTGAAATGCTGGTATTTCTTAGCCCACCCCAAGTGTTTGGCCTTGCTTCCCCTCCTGAGAAGTGGTTTAGAAACTGCTATTCGTTGTCTAAGACCACTGCATAACAACTTTCCTTTGACAGTATGTTTGCTTATTGGAATTGTGCATTCTTTTATCAGTAAATTGTGTATGTGGTTAAGTCTCTTTTCCATCTCTCAGGGAGATAAGTTTGATGAATTGATTTTCTGATGCTGCTGTGCCTTTTTGGTCCGCCTGATGGATACAACTAATCCAGAGTGTGTGGGATTATTCATTGTTCAATGCTCTGCCCCCTCAACAACCTTCTACCTTCAATTCGCAGAGAATAACAATTCAACATGTGACACTTTCACTTAGTTCTGATGCAGGTTTTCTCACTTGCACAATGCCACGAATGTGCACTGATCTGATCTGCTGGGAACTGGAGACAGCTTTATTTATAACAGGTGGCAGTTTGAGTTTCTTGAACGGGCCTCTGTTGAGTAGATCAAATCCACCTGAGTCCCATCTGATCGCATGCTTCAGTGGAAGGGATACAACTCATGGAAATCTGACCTTTTGTATGAAGGAGTTAAGTTGTTCAATGCCCCAAATTTGCTTGAATTTCAGGGCTGACCTAGAAATGGTCGGAATCCAAAGTATTTCCTTCTCATTTTACGTGACATAAATTGTGTTTTTAAATGTTCCCAAATCCTCAAAGTTTCTGATTATTTCCAGGTTTGCATGAAAACATGAGACATTTTCAGTGTGGTCTCAGACTTCTTGGACCCCACTGTACTCCGAGCCTCTTACAGCAGTCCCTCCCTTTCCAGCGCACCCACCCATGCTAGTCCTCTGGTCACCATACCTCCCACTTAGACAGCTGAGGCCCTTGGCCTTATTGTGTTAGCACTTATGCTAAGTTCCCTAGCTTTCCTCTATCTCTACTGTTAATGCTCAAACCCCATTTGCTGCCTTAACGTTTGGCTTTTACCATAATTCCCTTTGCCCACCTTTGGTTCATCTGCTGCTGTAGCCTTAACTCCTCCTCTGCCCTGGCAAAATCCTCATTTGTAAGACAAATATTATAACAAATTAAACAGCTAAACAACGGGTGGGTGTCTGCCTGACGTCAGCCTGCATTTCATTAGCAATCGCTAGGCTAACACGTTCCATATGGAGGAGCCTGCAGGGTAGCCCCCTGCTGCCCAGCCCAGCATGGCCCAGCTCAACTTGGTTGCCACAGTTGGCCCCCACCCTCACTCTCAGTCAGCCCCCAGTTTGGACCCCATCCGGGCCCCCGCCATTATGTCATCTTTAATTTGGACTTGTCACACATCACCTGACACCTACCCCCGTCATGCTGTAACCTTTTGTCCCACTGGAGCGAAAAAGGCTCTCTCCCTCTCCTTTTCTCCCCACTTTGCCTGTTGTTTTATTCTCCCTTTTCTTCTCAATCTTTCTCTCACGCCTTTTCCCCCCTCACTCACACTCGCTCTGTTGGCTTCTGTCACTTTATCCCTTTTCTCTCTTCAGACTCTCTGCTCATGAAAACCCACCTGCCTTTCCCCTCTGCCCTTTGTTATTCAAACTTAGGTTAAAAAATGTGTGTGTGTGTGTGTCTGTCTGTGAGAGAGAGACAAGAGCACATGAAACAACCAAGACAGGAATCTGATGACACCTCTGTTCAGTCACCCATACCCCCTTTTCCCAGACCCCTGACAGATGAGCTGAATGACAGTGATGTATGGGAAGTGACAGACAGCGGGAAAGTAAAGCATTCTGGAAAGAGCTAAATTATAGCACATGACAGGATCCTGGAGTCGGACCTGTGGGTTGGACAGAACGGCGGACTTGTGGAGTGCGTCGGGGCCCTGTGGCTGTCTCCTGCGATGGAAATATGGAACATGACGGATCTCTGGGATTTTATCGGAGAGGCAGAAGGGCAGTGAAGTAAAAGATGAGAGGAAACATGCAGATAAGAGAGGATTCGCAATAATGAGAAGAATATCATGTG
The DNA here is from genome assembly GCF_022539355.2 of Hippoglossus stenolepis. Taxonomy (NCBI): domain Eukaryota; kingdom Metazoa; phylum Chordata; class Actinopteri; order Pleuronectiformes; family Pleuronectidae; genus Hippoglossus; species Hippoglossus stenolepis. Next base: position 16,268,895 of record NC_061489.1, on the reverse strand, counting down.
TCCTCTCTGTGTACGTGTGCTGTGACGATGCTGTGTGTGCATGCTGTGCACTACAGGTGTGTTGCATATGTGATTTTGTCTGTGTAGGTACTTGGGAGCACAGCCTGCGCGGTTGCATTTACACACTTGCCCTCTCCTGGCCTGTGTAATCATGTGTGCTTTTATGGCCTTTGTGCACTGGTGTGTGTGGGTTGCCGTGCACACCCATGTATGTTGCTGGGTGTCTCTGGTACCTGTCCCTCATCGCTGCTCTGTTCCCCCAGGTCTCTGCTGTTGGCTTCACTCTCCTCTCCTGTTCTACTGCGATGCTGTATGCTCTGCTTTATCCCTATTCTACATTATTCTATTCTTTTCTATTCTACTCTATTCTGCTGTAGAAAGGATGACAAACTAGTGCAGTTGTAAAGAGCTAATGTACATATACAGTAGTATATTTTATGATACAGATAATACTTTTAGGTTTGACTGGTTTAAAGCTCACTGTGGCATTGTTGGATGATTGCACATTGCAGTCACAATAAATCCTCGAGCTTTGAAAGCTCTATTTTTACATCATGCAAGTCATAACTCCTTTCGCTTCACAAAATGAATGAATCAAGTAGTGACAGCTGGTGGACGAGCATTTGGTTAAATGATTATCTTCATCATTCAGCTCAGTGTATTCAGCTTGCTTGAAGGAAAATGTTTTTTATTATGGAGTAACTATTTTGGACTCTAACGGTCTGGTGAGATCTGTGCTCATCGACGTGAAAGGAAAATTCAGAGACTATAAAGACCCAATTGACTACATGTGCTATTGAATAAAACACTGAAAATGCAAAAGAACAGATAAATCCGTATTAAATACTGCACATATCAAACTGTAACACTGATAATTCACTTATCTGCAAATATAAATGTTAACGAAAGAAAAGTGAATAAATGAGAAATTGAATAAATGCAAATGGTTTCACAGAGATTAGTCAGAGGCAACAAAATGATGACATTTAAAGGATGATGTGTTCTTCAGAGTCCCCTGAAGGTCTCACGCCAAATGAGACCCCCGAGGAGGATTTGTGTTAGATATGTTTGACAGTGCTCTCTGCTTTTGTAATCAAAACCCCAAATGAGGATTTACAGAGTGATGCTCGTTCCCAGAGTTCAGAGACCTCATGTGTGTGCTCACCTTTGTCGGTCAGTTTCATTTCCAGTTTTACTTTTGTCAATTAGTGGATCTGCTGGATCCGGACTTCTCTCTTTAAAATCTAAAAACAAAAATAAATCAAATTAAACACTATAAATGTAACATTATGTTATTTAGTAATATTTAAAGTCAGGATGACATTTTTTAGCTGAACTAGTAGATCAAGTGAAGTATGTATTTCATACAGTTTCTTAATCTGCATGACAGACAATGTTTTCAATTCAGCATTAAAGTTCAACTGTAGAATAAAAAAAGAACAAAAAATGACACCTGAAGAGTGAAACCAGAAACTAGCAGGTGGACCTTTATTATTAAAACTGTATTTGTTTGATCTACAGCAGAATCTGTTGACTTTTCAGATCATCTCCAGCTGCAGCAAAGAGTTTCCAGCATTCAATGACACAGACTCTGGGCACGTGTAGAAACCACATTCAGGAGTAGTGTCTTCTCTGAGGAAAATCTCAACATCTATCATCACATCAGGTGCTCGAGTAGAAGTTTTTCAACTTTGTTTTGATTCTGCAGTGAAACTGAGACGTAAACTGTGTCGACACGCTGGAGTCGCCGCACTTCAGCTCTGTTTTCAACCAATAACTGTCACATTATGTGAGCTCTACTTTCAGCGCACAGCTAAAATCACAATGCTTGCACATTCAAAGTAGTGAGGTTGGCTTATAAAATGACAGTGGTGCAGTGGTAAATACCAGAGTGACAAGATCAGACATTTGTTTAGTGAGTTTGGAGTGTCCGGTTGCGGAGTACGCTCAGTAGCAGTGTGTGTTTAGTGGCTGTGTCATACGTGTGTGTGTGTGTGTGTGTGTGTGTAAACCATGTCAGTGGCTTGTGCGTCCAGTAGCATGGTGTGTGTGTGTGTGCGTCTATGTGTGTTTATGTGTGTGTACTGGCTCTCTGTGGGGTTGTCGGTTGCTCATGCTGTTTGGAAGTTTATGATCAGTATTTTCCGGCTTGCATGACTTAGCGTGTGAAAATCCATTCACACCCAACACAAACACACACACACGTACACATGTACACACACACACACACACACACACACACACACACGGACTAATGGTGTGGATCTTGATGATGTTCCATGGTGTGTCCGTTACTGTAGGGCAGTCTTGGTAGCGGTGCGATGTGGGGGGAGTCAGGGTGTGTGTATGTGTGTAGCTTTGTGTGTTTGTGAGTGCAGCTGCATGTCGGTGTGTGTGGAATGAGTGTAAAAGACATCAGACACCACCGTTAATGGACTTAATCAATGACAGATGAAATTCTTGTTGTTTTTCTCACCGCAGCACTGTCTGCTCCAATAGAAACAAGGCACAGAATGTGCAGAGAGACTGATGGGGACGACTGAGGTTGGAAATCTCACTTACGTTCTCAGCCACCATACACACACACAGACACACACACACTCTTAAACGCAGCGAGGAAAGGTTCTACATTGGCATGAACCTGCTCGCATTTCGTTCTGCCACAGAGTTTACGAATTGCATGAAATATGCATTTTACAAATAAACTATGCATACATTGGTGTATGACTACACACATACATCCACACACACATGCACACACACTTGCCAAAGTCCTTTCTGTGCTCCAGCTGGGGACCCAGCTGCAGTGATGTCATTGCTTACTGCCACTTTGCTGATTGTGACTCTTATTGAAAGCAGAGCACTTTGATTCAGCTTCAAGAGCGGTCACCGTGCACAGACGTGCGCATGCATACACACAACAGAGAAATACTAAAATAGATTGCACGCATTATACACGTGCCCCCACACAAGGTTCATACCATCAGCATATTTGGAGTGAGGGCACACACACATATTGACACACAAATTGCCTTTAGGTTGGATCATAGCGGTCACAGCACTTTTCCAAAGTAGACAAACAGATTGAATACTCAGGAGATGAGATGGAAAGCAGGATGAGAGGGGAGGAAAAGTGAGAAGGCTGTGCCCCTGAAGACCTGATCCCGAAAGAGAGAGGGAGAGAGGTGGGGAGGCAGCACTGACAGTTTGCTTTGAGAGCAGAGATAACAAAGATGAAGTTACGCAATGAGGGAATGTCTCCTTTGCCCAAGCTATCCCCAAATCCATCCATCTCCCTCACACGTGTTAGTTTATGCGCACAAACACCTACCGCACAGCACGCTGACAGACACACACTCATAACTGTGTGCAGATTGAGGCACAGACACACACACACAAACTAGTCTTTGCCAGTACTTTTTTTTTAAACTATCACGATCTGATATAAAACATCATTCTCCTCTTAACCTCCCCAGCAGACACACATGCACACACTGACAAAATCAGTTACAAGGTTCTGTGAAAGTCCTGCCAGTGAAAAAGCTGCAAACATATGAGAACAGGCCCGAGCAGTTTCCCCATATTATGGTCCATCTGGACTCGTCCCAGCACCCCCCGCTCCCAACCCACCCGCCCACCTTCTCCCTCCGCGCTGGCCTTCGCTCGGTGTCCTCGCTGCCAGTGGCACGGTCTCAATTCCTCAACCCGGCATCACCTCCTCCACCAGCCCCCCAAGACCTTTTCTACCCCATTCATGTCCCCAGACCTTATTCGTTTTTTTGCCTCTCCCTAAACCTTTTTCGCCTTGTCCCTTTCACCCCCCCGCACCTCTCCCCTCTGCCCCCCCCTTCTCCCCCTCACCTCCCCTCCTCTCTCCTCTGCCTTGTATACACTCGTCTGTTGGCATGTCCTCTGTCTTTCCAGCCTTTGAAGGCTTTTCAGGCTGCTAATAAAAGACAGGTCCCCACCACAACAAAAGGGCTCAGCGCTGCCTTTGAATAAACAGTTTATTTCGCTTTTTTTTTTCTTCTTCTTCCCATCATACACCCCCGCCCTCCTTCCCCTACATCCTACCCCACCCCTGTGTATGTGTGTGTGTGTGTGTGTGTTTTCAGTCTTGGCTAAGGGGGAAATATGTGCACTTGCTATGTTTTTTTTCCATGTGATCACAATGCTCTGGAACAGATTAACAGAAGACGAGGGAGGGAGAAAGAGGGATGAAAAAGAGCAGAAGAGGGAACAGAAAACGAGAAAGCAGGTAACTGTGGCAACCTTGGCCTTCAGAGTAGACAGGCGTTCTGCATGTGTTTGTTTCTGCATGTGTTCGTCTGTCAGTTCTTCAGTCAATCTGGCTCTCTGTATCTCCGTGCTGACTCGGACCATATGGCTCGAGGGGGCATGGGACACATGCACATGCTCGACTCCCGCCTCGGCATCTTATCTCCGGAGGACTGCAGCACACTCCTACAGGCACCTGTAGTCTGCACTCTGAGGTAAACTCCCCAAACCACATTAGTCCTGTGTACACTGGCAACACCTTGCTTTTCCCAAGGGGATTCAAATAAACATCTAGTTGAAGAGAGACCTGTTTTGTTGGATAAACTGGAACAACTCGGCTTTGAATCTGAGCGTAATCCACCGCTTCCAGGGGAATCACGTCAAAGTTTAGCTGACAATTTGTCCTGTTTACATGTGTAGAAATATTTCTCTGGCTTGAAACGACTTGTAAGGCATATTTGAAAAGGCGTATTTTCCCCCAAATGTTAATAAGTTCTCAGTTTGCTGGAACTGGACCCAGTGTGGCCCTGGTAGCTGGAAAGACACTCTGCTACTGAATGGAGCCCCAACAGTCGGGCCAGGAGCCGGCTGGGCAGGGCAGCGCGCTCCCTCCAGCAGATCTGGACAAACATAAATATGGCTCCAAATATTTGAAATGCTTGAGGTGAACCTTAATTCGTCTCATCAGACACTTACACAACTTCAGCGCAGACGAGAATCTCAGTGAAAGATACGTTTATTAAGCACTTGTAACGTGTGTTTTCAAGTGCTCGGAGTGAATTCAGCGACTTTCTTTGCCCGGGTTTGTTTCCCTGCTCGTTTCAGCCCAACCCACACAAGCCACAGCCAGACTGTAACACAACCAACCGCTGCACTGGACCAAACCACAGCTCGCTACTTGACATCCACGAGCAAACTCTCTCCCTCTCCGTCAACTTGTAGCTCTTTCTGCCTCATTCTTCTCTTGCTCGTCCAACACGCCTCTCTCTCCGTCCTCTCGTGTTGTTTGCCTACCTTTTGCCTTCCTACCCCGTCCTCAGTTTTGCTCTTTGCCTCTTGCAGTATTTTCTGGTACTGGCAGGCGATGTTGCCGCAGAGCTCAAAGTAAATAAATGGTCATTTTTCGGCCTCTTTCTCTTGGAAGAAGAACAACAGCGAGAGGAGCATGTGTGTAAAGGTTTGTGTTAAGTGTGTTAGAACGCGTGTGTGTTTATGCGTCAGTGTGTACATATTTGTGTATATATGTATGTCTGTGTGTGTTTGAGGCAGCAAACCACAGGCTTATTGGAGCTATTAGAGAGCTGGCTGAGCAGCACAGCATAGCAGCACCAGATGGGCAACTAGACGCAGACACATTGCATGTAGATTCACACTGCACACATAAAACAGACACACACACTCACACACTACGTACACGGACACATGGTGCGCATTAATACTGACAGATTGACAGAAGAAATATTAATACATACAATACACACATGTGCATAAACAGACTTTGAAAACTATGCAAACAAATTGAGTACACACACCTACACTTGTGCACAGCTGGCACACACAGCTGCCACACACTCTGGAGCCTCCCGATGAATGATGGACAGAGTGAGAGTGAGGACGGGTGACACCAGAGAGCATCTCTTCATCTCTGTCACTCCGCTAATCCCTCTCTCCTCTCGTCCATTACGTCACTTTGCTTCTCGCCAGGCAAATACCCCCCCCCACCCCAATCGCCCCAAAACCCTCATCCCGCGCCGTGCGTCAGACGCTTACACTGTCCCTTCTCTGTTTACCTCCTTTCCTCCTCAACATCTATTTCTTTCTCCTTTTCCTGTCCTCCTCCTTCCTTCCCCTCGTCATTGTTTTGTTCTGATTTTAAAATATGGAAATGTGGCTTCTGTTTTTAATATTTTTTTTCTGACATAGGCTAGACTGTCTGTGTTGTATCATGTGCAGTGATGAGGTATTCAACTTCTTAACCTCAAAACATCAAACTGTAAAATAGTCAATTACGTAAAAGTTGCACATTCAAATGTTTTACCTAGATAATAAAGGACATAGTTACTAACTAAAAATTTATTTAATTAAGCCCTGCAAAAATGGGCCCTTTGGAGTGCACTGTTAAATAAATGCTGTTGGATAATTATTAAGCAGCTTTTTGATGCTGGTTGAGGTATTCAGATCTATCCTATAAACGTTTAGGTTGTTGAATCTATAACAAGACTACCTATTTTGTAAGGAAATTGTAAATTGTAAGTTTAAAACTTAACATGCAAAGTAATAAAGTAAATAGAGATTTTAAATAAATGCAGAGCGAGGAGCAATTTCCTTGAAGGAGCAGTGCAGTGGAAGTACAAAGATACATGAAATTACTAGTTTTAACTAGTGCTTGAGTAATGCAACCTCACACATGGACCTGCACATACACATTCATATCCACAGACACATTATGTGCGAATAAAGGTCCTGGCATTGAGCCTGAAACAAAACCTTTACTCGTGTCTTTGTTCTCCTCAACATTCTTCTGCCTTGAATGGTGAATAGACATTTTCACAGCACTTTTCAAGTCTTAACATTACAAGTCACTACAAGACACATTTTCCCATTCACACTCGCATTCATACAATACGTCTTTATTTAGCCTCCTCTATCATTCACACATCCCACCCACACACTAATGACACAGCCACCGGGGTTGATTTGACATGCAGACTGGAGGAGCGCCGGGGAATGAACCAGTGACTGTCCCATTATTGGACGACCTGCTCTACCTCCACAGCTGGCGATCCTCTCAGCTCCATCACTTGTACCTCTTCCAGTTTTATACTGCCTGTGTGTTTTATTACAACCTGTGCTCCCCTTGTTTTCAATGTCCAGCACTGCTGCCAAGATCAGACTTCTAAGAATATGTAATTTATACCCTTCACATATGCACTTTACACCTTGCTTAGTATTGGGGATTACCTGTCCAAAAAGGTCTCTTTGAAGCCCACAAAACATTACAGCTCACACTTAATTTCTTCCCAGAAGTCACAGCAGCCTGTCTAGAATTTCTTACTTTCCCTGCAATGTTCCCTTTGCATCTCCCTCTCGGCCAGAAGAAATTTACTACAAGCTCGCAGCGTTACCCTTCTCCCATTTGTCATCCATCAGGCCCGGAGAAGTTATTGGAACGTTGCAGCCATGCTTCCCGCGGCGTGGATGCGGCCGGCAGGCACGTTCTTGGGGTTGCAGTAAAACAAGCGTCTAATGACACCCCCTGTAACCACAGCAAAAAGGGGAGGGGGTGGGGGGCACGCGTCACTTGCGCTAACCCAGGAAATGCTTTGGTAGGCCACAGGGTAATTGGGACTGTCCCATGTAATTTGGGCGGAGAGGCAGGCATGTTTGGCCTGCACTCCTGCACTTGTCTCTCCTTGGCTGTTGGTCAACCACACAGCACCACAGAAAACGACAAAGGGATGGAAGGAGGGAGAGAGGGAGGGAGGGAGGGAGGGGGAGAGCTAAAGGAGATAGGGTACTGAAAAGCGATAAGGCTGAAGTTGAGGAAAACGGGAAAACGAGTGGAATACTGAGAGGCTGAATGGAAAGAAATGGGTGAATAGAAAGCAGAGAGGGAAACCATGGAGATTGACAGAGCGGATTAGCAATGTGTGTGTGTGTGTGTCTGCGCGTGTGTTCAAAGGAGTGTCGGGAGAAAGTTTAAGTGTGGTGTGTGTGTGTATGGAGGGCATTATTTTTCCCCACGCAGGTTCTCCTACGCTGAGGCAGATGGAAAATAGGAAAGGGGAGCAGGGGGAAATTCAGCTTAGTCAGGTCTTCTGCTCCAGCCGTGTACGCATCACAGTGTGTGTGTGTGTGTGTGTGTGTGTGTGTGTGTTTGCTCTGTCTGTCAGGTCCTCTTCACAGGCAGCGCTCACTTTAAGTGGGACAGACAGCTCGAAGACTAAAGAGTTCTCTGTGTGCTGGCCTGAAACCACAGGTGTGTGTTTGTGTGCGCACACTTGCATCTACATGTGTGTGTATACATCTCTTTGTGTACATATTTCTGTTTT